>NC_026160.1:1866517-1881228 GCF_000512975.1 Sesamum indicum | reverse complement strand
TCTTTTTTTTTTTTTTTTTTTTTTTTTTTTTTACGAGGGATTTAAGATTATGCACTTGAATAGTTTGTTGATGGAGAAGACATGCCACAAATGGTCCTTCTAACCTTTAAGGATGGGGTTCAAAGGTATAGTTAAAAAAATGGATATCAAGGCTTGTATCTATAATGACAACAAAATCAGGCTAAGGCTCAATCTGACTACTAAAGATGAAAATTGGTGCAGATTTAAAATAATTTTTTTTGCGTCAATCCTATTGCCCTTATCACTTTCACCACACCTAATTCAACAATTCAATCTCAATACATATAATCAAGCATGTTCTGAAAAATCCAACCAGACATGATATTCACACAACCAAACAATAATGATAGAACAATAATTTAAATATGTGCTCGTAGGCTCAAAAGCTCACAAAAAATTGGCTCTTGTATGTTACTCACACGTATTTGCTTTTTTTTTTTTTATATCAATTGTCAAGACAATCAGAGCATGCGTAGCAAGGGTTAAAATTCTTTCCTATTCATGTCAAATTTCCTAACCCTAATAGGGTATATATCAATCGTGTCAATAAGAGTCAAAATTAGGGTAGAAACTATAATGACTTAACTTGTAGCAAAACTCATAATAAAATCTATTCACCCAATCATCAAACATAAGCACGAAACTGCCCCACACTTGAGTGATGTTATTAGATATAAGAGGAGTAGAAAACACAATCCCAAAAAAGGAGGTTGGGAGAAGATAGAGAAAAATAAAAAGATAAAAAATTAAAAATAAAATAAATAATAAAAAAGAGTGATAGAAGAGAGGAAAGCGCCAATGGGATGGGCTGTCCATGACTGGAGGTGGAGGCGGTGAGATATTGTGCAACAACGAACAGAGCTAAAGGCAGTGGTCAAAGATTGCGGCATCGAGCGGAAACGAGATCATTGTACCCAACAATGATTACCCGCAGGGTAGTTACGCATAATCACCACCCACCTTGTGTGGAAGGTCGCGCCCATGCGCCTAGGGCATTATGGCAAGCTAGGACTAGCCATCAACTCACCCTGACAAGGGTATGAAATTCCATGGAAGACTCTCTCACCATGGGAAAAGGATGAGCAAAGGACCCGAATGCATATCAAAGGAGATTCAAGAGGGACTGGATGGTGCCTTAAAAATACACCAAGCCCTTAGACTTGATATATGTTTCCTGCTTCGAGGAGAGGTGGGCTACATTCGAATGCCCCGCCCACAAGAGGGGCCACCTGGCGCTCGCTTGCCCAATTGGCGTGGTTTCCTATACCAGTGGCAGGAAACCATTTGCCCACCCAGGAAGGGAGACTGCCCTATCGAAAATGACAAGGCTCGAGGATCTGAATGAACATCCCACACAGTTCAACGCTCCCCTAAAACACGGACCTTATTCTCTAAGAGTCCCATCCGACCATGGTCTCTTCGGTTAACACATTTCTTGAAGATCTCTTTAACCACCTCCGGATTGAGGGGGCTTGTCCACAATAACCACTAACAGCTGGTCGGGATATGGCTATAAAAGCAAGGCCTCTCCACTTGGTAGAGGGAAACACATTTTTTTGGCACAGGTTTTCACAAAAGAGAACTTTATCAAGATTATTTTCTAGTAAGTTTTAAGCAGTAATTGTTATATTGTCTTGCATAGTTTCATCTTTTCACAATTGTCTATTAATTTGGATATCGGATTACTAATATATTTCCTACAGGTCCTCCATTCTAGATTTGCAAAGGATTTGGCTTAAAGAATTTAAGTCCAAAATATATTTCAGGTGCTATTTTTCCTCGCATTACATAGAATTATTTTACCCGCACAATAAATAAATTTTAATCTTTAGCCAGGTTTAAATATATGAAGTATAGTTTCATAATGCATATCTTATAGTTGCAAATAAAAGGCAATATACCAAATAAGTTAATTGCATTTATTTTATGAGTGTATTTTTTTTCAATTGAAATAGAAGATATTTAAGAACTTAAAGGATAAATGCAATATTTGGTTACTTCAATTTTCATTTAGAATCATTTTAATCCCTCAATTTCATGTTTTTACTCTAGCAATCCATAACTTTAGTTTTTCTTTAAATTGGTCCCTCTAACCATTTTTCAATGAAAAAATATGGTCAAATTTTAAATTTTTTGAGTTGTAAAATGGTCAATTTAAGTTTGATTTTTTCCACTTTAGTACCTTATGTTTGTAAAAAATATCAAATTAGTCCTTTCCTTCAAGTGAAAAACAATTTTTTTTTTTATGCTGAATATGATGGAATTATCTTATGTCAATAATGAAAATTTTGAACTCTAAAGAATATAACAATAATCATATTGCTTGCCTTAAAATAAACAGTCTTTTCTTTTTTTCTTTTTCAGTAGTTAAAAAATTTAAAATTATGAATAAATTTTATAAAACTTATCAAATCTGAAAATGTAGTTAAAAAAAAAAAAATCTAAGACAGTCTTTGTTTTTTTTGGTCTAAGATTTGAGTATAAATTTAAAAAAGTTAAACCTTAACAATACGTTATTATTATGTTCACATATTATAATAACACATTGTTAAAGTTTAATTTTTTTACACTTATACTTAAATCTTAGATAAAGAAAAGTTACTTAGTTTTTGTTATATTTTCAAATTAGATGAGTTTTATAAAATTTATTCATAAAAATTTAATTTTTTTAACTATTAAAAATGAAAAAAATGAGAGTGTTTATTTCAAGTTAAGCAATATGTTATTATTATGCTAACAAGAGTCCAAAGTTTTTATTGTTCACTTAAGACAATTAGATCATATTTAGCATACAAAAATCTAGAAAAGCTGCTTTTCCTCTTAAAAAAGGACTAATTTGATATAGTTACAAACTTAAGGGACTAAAGCCAGAAAATCAAAATTAAATTGATCATTTTGCCCTCCAAAAAGTCAAAATCCACCCATATTTTCACCGAAAAATACTTAGAGGGACCAAATTAAGAAAAAAACTAAAGTTTATGGATGTTAAAGTAAAAAAGATCTAGACTAAAGCGTTTTTAAGCAAACTTAATAAACCAAATATAATATTTTCTAAATTTAAAATAGATATTTATGCAAATTATATATGACAATAAAAATTTAAATATTTCAATTAATTAATTGTTCATCATATTTAATGTGCTGCAAATATGTGTGCATAAACACTAGAGCGATCATAAAACTTATTATATGTTACTAATAGAATAAAGAGAAAAATGCATACCACGTTCTATGATATTTGAAATGAGCAAATTACTCTATGTAAAAAAAGAATACTAAATTACCTCCCTATATTTCTCTAAATGAAGAAAATTACCCCTCATGGTGATTCCGTGAAGTGCAAGCGCTTTTTTTTTTTTAAAATTTTTAAATAATAAAATTACGTTTATATTCCTTATCTAAGAATCGATGGGTGTGATTTGAACCTTAGGTCAAAATTTGACTAGTAGATCAATGGCCTAAATCTTATTTGAATGCAAATCAACAATTTTCATTTAAAATTTTATCTTTATGTAAAATACTTTATATAAATAACTAATCAATCATTTTATGTTTATATGTAATATATTAAATATATACTTATATATATTTTTAGAGAGAGAGAGAGAGAAAGAAAAGGACGGTGGATAGGGGCAGAGGGCGGCAACACAACAACGACCATGGGCTCGAGGAGGACTCCTCCCTAGGCGTCGGAAGGGTGGTGGAGGTGTGAGGTCTTTCCAAATTGGGGCTGTGACAGGGTGTTACGGGCTGCCCGCACACTAGGCCCCCGTGACGCGCACTTTGGCCACTCAACCGTTCTACATGGCCGACCACTCAGCCTTCATCGACAGACGACGGACACCCAACTGTGTTAGAGTCTTAGGTGTAGGCCTTTTATTGCTTTGTTACTGCTTTGTTATTTGCTTTATGTTGTTTAGATTCCTCAACGTTATGCCTCTTGAGTTGCAAATTTCAGCTTTTCTAGTGTCTAGTGTAGACAATAGGATTTATTTTTTTAAGCCTATTATAGGGGGGAATGAGTTCAAGAAGCTTGGTTTAGTGACGTGTTGGAGTCCCCCTCAAGGCGAACCCCTTGCTCTAGCATCGTTGATCATTGTATACGCATTTTCAGTTCAATGCAATTTGGTTTTCTGAATCCGCGTGCGCAATTTACGGTTTTGTGATTTGTTTCTCCCGACTCTGATATATTCGGCGCGCTGCATTAGTGCCGAGCGGAGGTATTGGCGGACGTAGTTAACGGACTACTAGCCACACGACGCGCTGTGTGATAGGCGCCTCGTGAGACATGGGAAGGGTTTAGGGGTAGGGGTGGGGGTGGACAGTGATAGGAAAGGGTTTTTTGAGGAAGGGTTCTTGGAGAAGGTGTGGGTGGTGATGGGCAAAGGGTTTGCAAGACGAGGGGTCGGTGACAGGGGGAGGGTTTGGGGGGCTGTAGGGGGGGGGGGGGAGGGGGGGGGGGTTTGGGGGGGGGGGGGCTGGTGGGGGAAGGGTTTCAAGGGAAGGGAAAGGGTTGCGGCCTCGACGAGCAGTTTTCTCTTTTCTTTAATAATAAAGATATATATTATTATTAATAATATATATCATATATTATTATTATAATATATTTATAGATAAAATAATACTTTTTATTCTTAAAAAATTAATCAAAATCGTATTAAAAGTGTGAGATCCCCTCTTGCTCGAAGTTTCTATTAGGAATGGAAGCAGAACGATGATATTGCCAGAAGTTGCCTGGAGAAGCTCAGAAGCGGATGAAGAAATATGCAGATCTAAACCGCTGCTTCATCGAGTTCAATGCGGGAGACCTAGTGATGGTGAAGGTCCCGGACCCGAGATTATGAAAATCATCAAGGGGGAGAGATCCTCGGTTATGCAAAAATATGTAGGCCCTTTATATGTCATTAGGCGTACTGGAACGGTGGCCTACAAGATAGAGTTGCCTTCCTGGTGGAAAATCCACAACGTCTTCCATGTGAGCCAATTAAAGAAATATTTAGCAAACAAAGAGGACGATACCTGCAATCAGCCTAGCCCGCCCGCAGCTTGAATGACGAAGACTAAGGAAAAGGTGGTTGAAGCGATTCTGAATCACGGAGTTACGAGTACCACAAAGCGCAGCCACACAGAGTACTTGGTGAAATGGAGGGGATGCAGTAGCGAGGAGAACACATGGGAGCGGGTGACGAACCTCAAGGCGTTCCTACCTCTTGTTGAAGCTTATCATGCTGCCCAGGCGCCGATGACGTCGCCATCTCAAGTGGGGAGAATGTCAAAGGCCGCCCGCGCACTCGGCACACTTGACGCACATTTTGACCGCTCAACCGTTCTACACAATCGACCAAACATCCTTCGCCGACAGACGCTAGATTTCCGCAGTTTTAGAGGTTTAGGTGTTGGTCTTTATTTTGCTTTGTTATTTTAGTTTGTTTTGTTTTGATTGCTCAGGGGACGTTAGGCCTCCTGAAGTACGTTGTTCAATCTTTTTAGTGTTTATTGTTCTCACTAGAATTTATTTTTTTAAGCCTATTATAGGGGGGGGGGGAATGAGTTCAAGAAGCTTGGTGTAGTTGCGTGCTAGTGTCCCCCTCAAGGCGATCCCCTTGCGCTAGTATCGTTGTTCAATGTTTATGCAACTTTCAATTCAATAAAATCTGCATTCCGAATCGTGTGTTCAATTTATGCTTTCGTGTTGCACCTTGCTACTGTTGTTGCTGTTGTTGCTACTGATATTGCTATTTCTGTTGGCGCGCTGCATTAGTGCCGAGCGGGAGTTCGAGTCTGTGTTGCGATTGGCGGAAGTAGTCGGCGGACTGCTAGCCACACGGTGCCCCTTTCTGCACATTGCGGAAGGCGCCTCGTGAACCAGGGAAAGGGTTTCAAGGGAAGGGAAAGGGTTGCGGCTGCGACGACAGGAGGTTAGCTTTCTCTTTTCTTTAATAATATATATTACATATTATTATTATTATTATATATTTATATATAAAATAATATTTTATTCTTAATAAATCAATCAAATCCGTATTAAAAACACATATGTACATCAATTCTTTTGAGGTGATAATTTGCTTCATTTAGAAAAGTATAAAGAAGTACTTTAGTATTTCTTTAACAAGGAAATAAGTTACTCATTATGAATATCATATGGGGTGGTATGCATTTTTTTTCATAAAAGAATTATAATTAAATTAAAAAAATGAAAATAACATGTTAAGATGTTCAAATAAATTGTGAAACTTTTTACCTGTTTCAATTGAACTTATAAATCCTTAATACCTTATTTTTTTATTTTTATAAACCATTTTTTAGAAAACTTGTCGAACATTTTACAAAACTAATAAACTTACCCAAACAACCTCTGAATCAGTTCAATTTCACAATTTATATTTGAGCAAATTAGGTAGAGTAGTTGCAATATGATCTACCATTAGGTCACGGAAGGTTCGGGCTTACTGAACCCGGTTCGTCAAAGAATCTCGAATCACGCCAACCACAACATCCTCGTCTCCGGTTCGTCAGATCGCCTCACACGACTTACCATCGACGATAGTAGTTGGGACACTTGGTGCTCCACTTATCGAGAAATGAGCGGTCTTCAATTCCCCACGTGTCGCCTCTAGGGAAATATCATACCCTGCTGCTGCATCCTCGCCCTTTATCTGCCACTGTCTGCCCCAATCTTCCCGGAGCTCCGCCCAATCCCCTCTCAGCCGCCGCACGCACGCACACCTGAGAAGAAGTAAATATAAAGAAAAGTTCAAATCCATCAATAGAAGTCTTTCTGCCAAACACCCGTCACCTATTTTCTTCACACAAGGAACCCGTAAAATCTTTTGACCCACTGTTGGGGAAGAAGAAGAGAAGAGGAATTTTTCAGTCCAGATTTATGCTGTAACAGTTGACTGATAGGCCACCACAGTTCTTTCTGTTCCCCAGAAAAAAAGGGTCTTTATTTGATAAGAATAGTTTTTTCTTGGCAACTGTACCGCCAAAGGAGCAAGAAAGCTCAGAGCTGTCTGCCAACTTCTGTTGTGAGGAGTCAAGAAGCGAAGATGGCGGAGTCGGACAACGATTCAGGGGGGCATAGCAACAGTAACGCGAGCAGCAGAGAGCAGGACAGGTTTTTACCAATTGCTAACGTAAGCAGAATCATGAAGAAAGCTCTTCCTGCAAACGCCAAGATCTCCAAGGACGCGAAGGAAACAGTGCAAGAATGTGTTTCAGAGTTCATCAGTTTTGTCACCGGTGAAGCCTCTGATAAATGTCAGAGGGAGAAGAGGAAGACTATTAATGGAGATGATTTGCTTTGGGCCATGACAACGCTTGGGTTTGAAGAGTATGTGGAGCCCTTGAAAGTTTACTTAGCGAAGTACAGAGAGATGGAGGGGGAGAAGACTGCTGTCGGGGTAGCTAAAGAGGGGGGTGGGAGCAGTGGTGGCTCTGCTGTGACTTCTGGCGGTGGTTTTAATGGTGGTCCGGTAGTGGGTGGAGGAATTTATGGGGGTCCTGTGATGGGCTATCATCATGGAGGACAGATGTATAGCGCTGGTGGTGGTTCTGGGGGATTTCAGCATATTGGCGGTGTGGGGGTTGGTGGTGCTGTGGGCAAAGGGAGTCTGGGCAATGCAGGCAGCTCTGGCAGCTATGGCGGAGGTGGTGGTGGTAGTGGTGGTGGAGCATCCACTGGGAGGCCAAGGTAGGTGGTTGTTGGTGCTTAACTTTGCAAGTGAAGTTACTAATCATTGTCTGATAGATACACTACGATCAATCTTGAGTGGAAGATTGTTTAAGGACTTTTTTCCTCCATCATTTCCATGTTTTGTTTATTTGGAGTAGCTCAACTGATCCCTTGTTACCGATATTCTCTCTTTAGATGGTGGGGTTTCAATCATCAATTCATGGTTACAGTGATAGAAATGATGTAAACTTATAACAATGTGATGAAACAAATTCGTACTTGGCTAAGTTTATTGTATTTCTTTGTAATGCATGCAACCTATTTAACCTGTCAATTCCTGTTGAGAACAAATTCAGGTTGTTGAGATCTTAATGTTGGAAAGGTTGCAACAAGCATTTCTAGTTAATTAGCTCTGTAATTTGTCTTGACTGTGATATTGTGATGGTTTCTCTGACTTGCTCTTATTTGCTCAAACTTCTTTGTTCTTGCATTTGGGATCGTCTTGTCAAGTGTCCATACCCTCTGCTTGGCTGGTCACTGAAATGATTACAAGACATTGCATTATGAATGAAGCTTCAAGCTTCTGTACTTCAAAGAACACCGACGGTTCTTTGCTGCCTGGGGTTCCTCTATTAAATTCCAGATATGTTCTATATAGTTTGACTGATAGATAAGTAAATAGAGAATGCCAGAATACTTTGTGCCAGCTTCCTCAAACACTAAGGTTGATGTACTCATTGGCATCTTCCTGTAGCTTTCTCAGTTAACTGATGATAATCTACTGTTTCATATGTAACCCTTCATATTTAGTACATTTTGATGGATAGTAAACCTGGACAATTGCTTTCATATCAAACACATTTTGAAGGATTAATACTCGGGTGAGTTAGTGTGTCTGGTTTCTTATTCGGTTGGTATTATAGCTCTTGTTTCCACTCTTTCTTAGTGCTACATCCACGTTTTTGAGAAATGATTGGAAATGGTGAACCATTACCTGGACATGTCTGAAAATATACATACTTGAACGGGCCTTCATTCAAAATTGACTGCATGGTTCAACTGCACATTATTTGAGCTAACTTCCACTCATTGATTCTCCTCTACACATTAGCTCTTTCTGCTGAATACTAGAGTAGAAGATGTTCAATATTATAATTGACTGCATTACCAGCATACATTTATCTTACATTCTGGATCAACTACATTATATACGGTTACATGTAGACATTGGTTCTTGATCCGTCTTATCAAGGTTGATTGACTCTATCGACAAGTACGTATTTGCTTTATTCCCCGTGTCTCAGTTTACATTCTTATATCATGCAACTACGTTTCTGTCGCTGCTTTATCGATGAATAGTGGAAGTTGCTATTTCTGCCGTTTCTTGTTTATGTTTACACATTAGATGTCCTGATTTGGAGGAGGACAATTATCGCAGCAGAAGCCTTCTTCTAATTGCAAGATCATAAAGCTCTTAGGCAACTATAGTGTAGTCTTTGCTTGGGGCATGAGCCTATGAGGGTATGCGTATCAGTATTACTAAGCTGTCCAGAAAATGAGGTATTTCATCACTTAAAACATGCAATTTGTTTAGAGCAAGTTTAATGGGGTGTTTTGTTTCATCATATAAGTTCATAAATTTCCTTTCAGTTTATGTTCTTTCTTGTTATGGTGATTTTTGAACTTTTTTTTCATCCTCTTTATTCATATATATATATGTGTATGTATATATATATACGTTCATAAATTTCCTAGTTTTTTTGGATTACCACTTAAATTGTTGGGCAAATATATAATGCAGTATATAATTATCCAAAAAAAAAAAAAAGAAAAAAAGATGTATTGTAATTATTATGAAATAATATAACATGATAGCAATATAAGAAGTAGAATTGAAAACATTTCGAGAATATTTTATTTCATTTCTCCTTATATTAATATAGAAGAAAGTGGTCTATTAATAGGGTCTAAAATTAAATCAAAAGTCTCATCTTATTAATGGAGGAAGAAGAATCATATCAAATATATAATCCTCATTATAAGGGGAGATGGATATCAAAAGGTTTGTAATCTACGCTATAAAAAAAGGCGAGATTTGGGGCGGTCTTTAAAATATATTTTTTTTGTCTTTGGAATGATTTTCAGGATATTGGATTTATTTGGAGTGGATTTTGAAACAGTTCGAAATTCGTCCTTACAGACAGCGTCGTAAAAAAATTTAGGGACGGTTAAGACAAAATCTTTCATATTTGGGACCGTAACTATAGCTCTCATTGAAAATTAGGAAAATAATGAAGGATCACGTGGTAAGGCATGAGAATGTGCATGTGAAAGTGGTAAACCAAAAAACGCATAATAATTAAAATTAAAGCATAAAATAACGAATCCAAAGTGTGTACCCTTAGAGTTCCCGGGCGTTTGATGTATAGAGAAACAAAATAAACATACATGGGGCTGAGGCAAATAGGCAAAAACCGAAATAACGAGCAAGTAGAAGTACGATATCTTTGTTTTCTATAGTTCAGTTGAAAGATTGCTCACTTGAGGCTCCAATGCAAGAAACCTTTAATTTGTCCACATTACATTGAAAGCGGGGTCTCAATGCTCTCTTTTCTAAAAGAGAACAAGAGAAAAAAATTGCTCCAAAAGTAAGAGTGGGGGCAGCCGAGTGAGAGGGTAGGAAGGAGAGAATTTTGTTTTTGTGATATAGATTTGCTCCAGTTCACTATTCTTCTGATTTCGAATGCTAACCGGTGGGCTTTCAAAGGTATGGGCGATCACGATGGCTTGGTCCAGCTTCCTTGAATCTTTAGATCAATCATATGCCCTCCTCAACCTTTTCTATGACCTGGTCCTCTTTATCTTATAGTGCTCTTTTATATCATGTTTGGTATTTATCTTTTGCAGCAGTATTATTCATATTGAATTATAAATTGGTATTCAATACATTATTTATAATCAAGAATTTTAATTGATACCATATAAATTACATGTGTTCTCATGCATGACATATAATTGTGATATTATGGGTAAATTATATTTTTGGTCCCATAAATGGATTTGTTTCTAATGTTAGTCCCACACTCAGGCCAATTCGCACATTTAGTCCCATATGTAGATTTTGTTTTCAATTTCAGGACCAAAGGGGGGATTTCGTTAAATACTTAACGCCAGTCTCAATTTTTCAACGGAATCCCCCCTTTGGTCCTGAAATTGAAAAAAAATCCACATATGGGACTAAATGTACGAATTGACCTGAGTGTGGGACTAAAATTGAAAATAGATCTACTTATGGGACAAAATATATAATTTACCCTGATATTATTGTCACAAAATATTTTGTAACTTGTTTGGATATTTAAGGATTATCACTTAATGTGTTTAAGTGTTGTTATGAACTTTTTGTATATTTATATAAACGTTACATATCATTACATCCAATTATTATCTAATTAGGTATTTATTTATATAAAAACTATATAATTAAAGTAAATCAGTTAATTATATTTGTTAATAGACTAAACTACTATCATGCTCAAATTAGAATAATTATGTGATTTTTCCACACTAAAAAGGATTAGATATATATGGTTGAATTGATGGGGAAGTCTCATGGATTTTCAATATAACCTTCACTATATTCTTGATTTAGTATTAGTTGTAATTGGAGCTGCTGGAATATCCTATTAAATGATATTAAAATATTTATTTTAATTAATAGTGCTAATGTGTATTTGAAACTTACATCTGCTTCTTAAATTAAATTTAATTGGAGGGTTATATTATTTGGTTCATGTTGATATAAAATTGATGAATTATTATTATTAAATTGCTAAATATAGATTTTGAAAGTATCAAAGTAGCAAGAGTTACTACACCTAAATTTGGATTTTGAGTACTGGAAAAATAATATAAATTTTAATTTGTGGTATAAGGTGAAATATGGGGGGTTCAAATCATAGCCAATGGCAATAATTTTGAATATAATCGAGGAAAAGTGGTATAGCTCTTTTTAGTAAGTGGTATAACTCTTTTTAGTGGACCTAGTAAAATGCGGGGGTGGGGGGGGGGGTCTTAATCATGAATTTTTAAAATAATTATTTTGAAATGTGAATGTGCAAGAGTTACTAATGAAATAAAGAGATGGGTATATTGCTTTGATTAAAATTTAATTGAGAAATTATTTTCTCTGAAATATAAATGCAGGGAGAGTATGCAATAAAAATATCAAGAATAAAGACCTGACAATTATTATTTTATGAAATTTTCTTTTGATGTGCATATCATACTTATGATATTATGAAGTGAATGAGATTAAAAAAAATGATTTAAAATAATAAAAAAAAGAGGCATGTGACGTCGGGGAACTAGTGTAGAGGCTAGATCCTTAATCGTCGAGGGGATGTGCTAGGCCTGTAAGGGAGTCACCTCCGGGAGTAACCCAACCTTTGTGATTGGAGACCCCATAAAGAAGGTTCAATGGGTAGAAACAAACCGCACTGCATGACTTATCTGTAGCATATTACTTTGAAGAGAGAGTATTAAATTGAAAATAATACATTGACCTCTTTCTCATCCCTAAGGTGAAGTGCTATAAAATATGATGTTATGCTGGGTTTAAACCTTAATGAGATCAAAAGCGGGGTTTCCGCGAGGTATGGGTCACACATATCTTTGGAGGACTCACCTATGTGAAAGTTGCCACGGGCTATGGCTATGGGTTTGGGGTAACACTAGAGACCTCACAAGGATTAGGATTAGAGGCATAATTCAAGGCCAAGTCTATCATTGCTCCTTCAAATGAATATTTCTAACACTAAGTGTATGTTCAAGCCCGAAAGGCACATGTACCGATTGTACGGTATAAGTTGCCACCTATTTCATTTCATATTTTAATTTAAAAAATTTTAAACCTTGTGGGGATTGTTGAAAATAAGTTTTAAAATTTTTTTATTTTACATTATTTTCAATATTTTTAATTATTTCATGACCTCATTTTATTGCTAGTTTATTATAGTATTCATTATATGACCGTTGGATTTTTAATATTCATTTTATGACCCACTTATTGTCATTTATGATTTGCTTTAATTATATTTATTTTCAATTTATAATATGATTTAATAGGGTCATTATTCCATAGAACCATCATATCTTTTCATTTGTATAAGAGGTCATTTGAGGTGATTTGCAAGGAAGAAGTATGAGAAACATTTTATACTCCCACAAGCATCTTAGTGTTTTGGCAACGTGACTGTTGATTAATTCCTAGTCTCCTCATGGTCGTCACATGGGATGAAGCACTGCTAAGAGTTAATGGGATTTTATCTTGGAGTGGTGGTCAGCCATTATTAAAACTTACGCGTAGGGAGCAATCATGACTTTAGGTCAGCGACAAGTGTCGCGGCTCTCCATAGGTGTAGCTTCTCTAATTTCAAGGTTTATTCTATCACTTTTAATATGTTGTGATAATATATTCTATCGGTGTTTTACATTTGAGATTATTAATAGAATATAATATAGATACAAATCAGACAATATTCACAACAAAAACAACCGAATAAACTGATCGCCATTGCATTTTGCATGCTATCGTAGTAAGTCCCGGTTTGACAGCCTTAACACAGACCACTCTACACATTCTATAGGTGTACTTGCATCAATGCTTGTGCCATGTGCTCATAGTTTAAAGTTGCGGTATTTGCTATAATATCGACAGGTATTACTTCACATCGATTGCGATATATCGGGGTATTATCGGACGATACAAAGTAAATATATTATACAATATTTATAAAATTATAAAACCAATTAAGCATCACAAATTACTATATAATATTACAAATAAAAAGTTTTATAATATCAAATATTGATAAATTAATTATAGAAATGCTTAAGACAACATGCATAGTCAAAAGAAAGTAGATCGCCGATCTTATTCAAGATGATCGCCATCATCATCATCAACATTCCTCCTATAGCATTTTTTAATTTCAATAAAATTAATTTTGATTTAATGAATAATTCGATATATTTAATAAAATATATTGAATATATATATAAGAAATGTTTAAATAAGATAATGGTGAAGAAGAGACAAAAAAAACAATCTTGAGCCACTATGTCAGTATAATTTTTGACAAGAGTTTACACCATAGGCTGAAGAAGTGACAATTTCTCACTTATTTGTTCTCTTCTCTTAAATTTCTTGATCAAACTTTGAACCCATAAAACTTCATCTTTCTCACTTTTTCTTAAGCTTGATCCCTTTTCAACAATGGAGATTACAATAAAAGGAGAAAAATAAGATATTGATGGAATTACGGCGTCATTATATCCCTCCATAATATCCAAAAGCAATCATCTTATCTCCTCTTTTTCACTTTAACAGCCACGTGTTAGGCATATGGGTTTACACCGTTAATTTATAGACGAAAAAAATAGATGAGGATTAAAAGTGTTATTTTTTTATAAGTTAAGGGACTAAATGTACTAATCCCGTAACGAATGAGACCAAAAGTATTATATTTTTATTACTTATAGGACTAAACGTACTAATCCCACCGATCGGACAACTTTTAGACAAAAATCTTGTCATTATTAAAACTATGAAAATTATTATAGTGATAGTATAAAAGTTTCTTCACTTATTACATATGACAATTCTAATACGGTCATTAGATTTTGTGTTACTAATAATACTCTCTCATTTCTTAAGTGAATATGCTCTGTTATTAATTAGCTTGTTCACTTGCATAGCCATTTCCCAAGCTCAAGAATTCTCTCCCTAAGAAACTGCTGGTTAGCTCTCAAACTTGAACACTGACAGTATTATCTTTACCTTCAAATTCAAGAAAAGGTGATTTTTCCTAGGTTCTTTTCCCCTGGGGCCAAGGCTGTCTTCTCAATTCCCACTTGAAACTGCCGAGAAAACTACATGAAAGGGAGATAAGTCATTTTCTGGCAAGTTATCTGCCATTTCCCCATTGAAATCCACAGGATACTCATGCAC
>NC_026160.1:1862059-1866293 GCF_000512975.1 Sesamum indicum | reverse complement strand
ACTTATCCCAAGGCCAAGCTGCAATGCTGGTCAATTTTGTCCACTGCAACCATTGAAATTTGAGACTAACCAACAGAAAGCAGGAAAATGGTAAAAACATAATCATATTGGCTGCCATTAGTGATGGTAAAAGGTCGCTGTAATTGGTAGTTGTAACAAGTACTGCTCAGCCTTTAACTACTCAGAATGCTTATAATATCAAAAAGCAGATAGTAAAACTGAAATAAATTCCGAGCGAGGATCAGATTCTTGCCATTCCGGTGCAATGATAATTTCATACCCTTCGTCCCTCCTACCAGCCCGCATTTTAGTCGTCTTGCTACTCGTTGGCTATGCAACGAGCGCACACCACCACCACAACAACCATGTGAGCAAGAATGCTACAAACCAAATCCTCCAACAAGCCTACGTTGCTCTCCAGGCTTGGAAACGTGTCATCTACTCTGATCCAATGAACTTCACTTCTAACTGGGACGGCCCTAACGTATGCAATTACACTGGAGTCTATTGTGCGCCACATCTCAATGACACGAACGTTCTTGTGGTTGCGGGCATTGACCTCAACCATGCTGACATAGCCGGCTTTCTGCCTGATGAGTTAGGCCTCCTCTCTGAACTTGCTTTGCTTCATTTGAACAGCAACCGTTTCTGTGGAATCCTCCCCCCAACTCTATCAAACCTTTCTTTGCTCTTTGAGCTTGATATCAGCAATAATAGATTTGTAGGGCCTTTCCCATCTGTAGTGCTCTCTCTGCCTTCACTATATTACCTAGACATTCGTTTCAACGAGTTTGAAGGGCAGTTGCCACCTCAACTTTTCAACAAAAAACTCGACGCTATATTCCTCAATAACAATCGCTTCACCTCTATAATACCGCCAAATTTAGGCCCAAGCACTGCTTCTGTTGTGGTTTTCGCCAACAACGGTTTTGGAGGATGCCTCCCTCCAAGCATAGCCAAATTTGCAAACACTTTAGAAGAATTGCTGCTGATAAACACGAGTATATCGGGCTGTTTACCAACTGAGGTAGGATTTCTTTACAAACTAAGAGTACTCGACGTGAGCTTCAACCAAATAGTCGGTCCAATACCGTATAGCCTTGCAGGTTTAGCTCACCTGGAGCTACTAAACTTAGCCCATAACAAGTTGAGTGGAATAGTGCCGGACGGAGTATGTGTTTTGCCTAACTTGGCAAATTTCACCTTCTCTTACAACTTCTTCTGTGAGGAGGAGGGCATCTGTAGCAATTTAACTTCAAAAGGGATTGTCTTCGATGATCGTAGAAACTGTCTGCCAGAAAAGCCACTCCAAAGGAGTAAGAAGGAATGTGAGGCTGAGAGGCCTGTTGATTGCTTTGATCATGTTTGCGGCAAGTCTACCAGTAGTTCTGCTGCTTCTTACCACATCCCTTTGTCCTCAACTCCTCCTCCTTAATATCTACTTGTTTAAATTATGTTATAACCATCTGAACTAGTTAGCAGATGGAAGAATAATTAATGATTGTAATACGACTTGTATAGGTTTTACACATGTAAACAAATTGGCGTGTACATTCACTTGTATACCATGTATAATTATACTTAATATTTGTGAAGCTTCGCATTACAGATCGGTCAATTCTTCGTTGATGTGACACTTGTCAGGGGGTCGTTTGATTTTTTTTTTTTCAGTTTAGTATAATTTATGCCCTATAATATTGTAAATGAGCAAATTACTCCTTATAAAAAAAAAAAAAGAATTTACCTCCTTGTGTTAATTAAAATGAAGCAATTTACCCCTGTCTAGTAAGAGTAAATTCTTTTGTTTTTAAAAAAAAACATAGGGAGATAAATTGTTGCATTTTAAAAAATATAAAAAAATAAATTATTAATTTATTTTTCATAAAAAAATAATTTACTGATTTATAATCTTACAGGGGTTGCTTGCAGTTTTTTCTAATTTTCTATAATATATAAGTGATAGTTTGAGCCCGAATAAGTCATTTGAGGAATATCAAATTATGTAATAAATGTACGGAAAATCATTTTTGCCATGTGTACAACCAATTTAATTAAACACACCTCATTTATCAAAAGGGAAAAATCCAACTTATTCTATGTGATATGAAAAATATTAAAAAAAATCCGGTGAAAAAATGTCAATTTACCTCCTCGTACTCTCAATAATGATTTAAAATTGCCCCTCCACGTTAAAGGTGTGTTACACGCTCCTTCATTTTCTTTTTTTACATTTTTAATTATAAAATAATTTATACAACTATTTAATAATCGCTAAATCTTGATCAATATAAATTGATGGTTTAGATTTCTAATTTATACCCCTATTTAATAATCGCTAAATCTTGATCAATATAAATTGATGGTTTAGATTTCATGAATAAATCCACGGTCCAAATTTATTTAATTAAATTTATGGCCCAAATTTCATCAACTCAATCGAAGGCACAAAATTTATCTCATATATATATATAGATATATAATAAAATAATATAAATTAAAATATATAAAAAATTAAAGGATTAACCTCCTTCATCCCACCCACCACCCCTAGATCCTTCTCTGTCAGCCCCTTCCCTTCCCGTCGACAGCACTCGCCTCCCCCTATTCCCTCCCATTATTTCTATAAAAGCCCATTACTCTCGAATAGGTTTTCAAAAAAATTCATTTTTTAGTAGGCTTGTGATACACGAGCGCAATTTTCTATACCCCGCTTTTACTATTCATATGGAAAAAGGCTTTGTAGGAGGTATCTGTACTATTCCCATTGCATGATATCCCCAAGTTTTGTTGTCTTCCCTCTTCACATAATCCGAGGACTCCAGGCAAAGTACGTCACTTGGCATTAGGCTTGATCCATCAACTAAATCATACCTGAACTGTCGCCCCACGTGAGATAGGGAAACAACAACATATTCGTTTGTTCACAACAATAGAGCCAATTTTTCCATTCCAAAATGCCACGACTGGGTGGAAGTAGTTTTCTCACTACATTGCTATGGATGAAAAGCTTGGACTAATCATTAGATTAAAATTTATTATAGGCCTAATATTGACTTGATAAACCAAGTGAAAGTTTGTTTTAGGTCTGCGATCGAGACCTGATCACATTACATATTTTGCATGTGATTAAACTTCAAGCATTTAATAAAGCATCATAATTAAATAAATGCATCACATACAAAATAAGAAAGCTTAGCATGCCCCTGTTCGATGATCACAAGTCCAATCTTATGCGACCTATTGAGCTTGTAGTGGATCTATGGTTAATTTAGGGTAGGCCTACGCTATTACAAGAATTTAATACAGTATCAATCTAATGGGTCTTGTATCTCCTCTTTATTCTCATTGGTCCTCCTTGAGCTCCACCGAGCCTCTTCATCATGGGTCCTCCGAGGATCATCCAATAGCCTCTTCTATGGGCATCCATTGCCTTGAGTTTGCCTTCTTTATAATTTATTTACCAAAAATTAAAAAGCCTCACCACCTATCTACTCTCATTCAATCGTAAAAATCCTAATCAATAGTTGGCGAGAGTATAATGGCTAAAAACGACAGAAATAAAGAAATAAGAGGCACGCAGGCCCCACCTAACATAAATAAAACCGTACACAAGATCAATGGATTGATCATCCCTTGTTAATCCAATTAACAATATACCAAATTTATTTCTAAAACACGTGCACCACATGTAACGCAAACCATGCATTATAAAATTGATATCTAATATCATATGTTAATTAATATAATATGCAGCAAAATACACACTTAATAATTTAATTAAAAAATGCATATGCACCCATACATCCAATATGTTATTATTATTTTTTTGTTTTGGAAACTATTTCTAAAAATAATCCATGGAAATTTAATTTTTGAGAAAATCCAATTAACCAAAATAAAAAATTAGCCATGATCAGGGCTTTTAGAAAATACAAAAATATAGAAAAATCTAATTTTTTCGGGAAAAGATGAACAAAAACAGTTAGCTGGCCGCGAACGGGTTTGAATGGTTTTGTGACATATTTAACTTCTGCACAAATTGAACATTTAAAGCAATCACTTGCATCAAATTTGTTTATACGATTCATATTGTTCATTCTTTTGACTGAAGCATAGGTAACATGCACTAGCCTACCATGCCAAATATTAATAAATTCAATCAAATACGGAGAACTAGAAGTACTTTTATTAGAAATGGTAGGAATGATGTTTAGGACAAAAAATCCATTAGATA
>NC_026160.1:1815298-1862046 GCF_000512975.1 Sesamum indicum | reverse complement strand
ATCACCTTATGAGTTTCGAATACTATTTTTAGTCTACTTTTATTAAGAAGACTACCATAAATGAAATTCCTACGAAGGGAGGGAACATGCGACAAATTTTGCAGTTGAAGTTTTGTCAGAAGTAAGTGTTAGGAAGATCTTTTCTTTACTCAAAACTACGGTAGTAGTTGGGTTACCGATGAAGCTTCATTCTCCCTTCGTAGCTTAAAAGGAAGTGATCGGCTCGGGAACACGGTGGAAGCGTGAATAAACAGTAATCAAAATGATAAAGAAAATAAAATCGGATCAAAGGGATGTACCTTTTGAACATTCCCAGGCATTCGGTACAATTAAAACACAAAGAAATATAAAATAAATGTGTTTAACAAGTGGACAAGAAAAAAATAAAGAACAGAAAAATAACCACGGGTTTTACCTCTTTAATTTGTTTTCTGTTTAGCTTTAACTATTGACTCCTCTCCTTTACTGAATCCGTTCACTTAGTGGATTCAACTATACAACCCCTCTAAAGCTAGTCCACACCACATTAGGAAGATAGATCTAACTCTCTTGCTAGAAAAAATTAAATCCGGTGAAAGAAATTAAAATCATTTTGCACTATAAATTAGCATAAATAATTTCGACTTGTTCTTAACTTGGATATACATAAGTAGAACTCAAAACCAAGGAGAAAAGGGGTGGAAATTGTTGGACTATGGCTGCTCCAAGAGAGAGAGTACAAAAGACAAGATAAGAGAGAGTTTTGTGAAATAGTATTTTTGTGTGTTTAAAAGACCTAGTCTATTGAACTTCTATTGCAATAACCCCTACAAAACATGGACTACTTCTGCATAGTTAGCCTATTGGACTAGAGAGCCCAATCAACCACATCTCTTTCCAAAAAGTGTGTCCTAGACTTGGTCTCATCCAAATCGGGCAAAAGTCTAAATACTTGGATCTGGCTTGTTTTAATTTATCCAACAAATTGAATCAAGCCCAATAGTAATTTATCGAGTTTATTATTTAATTTAATTAAATAAAATACCAAATAAAAAATCCATGTGAATATTTAATCAGATGCACGGGGCGAAATATGTTAAATTGATATATCCAATTTATTAATCAAGCTCAAACAATTAATTAATCTAGCTAATTAATTTATTAGCATATACATTAATTAATGAATTCAATCCATTGATTAGACAAGCCATCTACAAATTAATTAGTCCAATCAATTAATTAGCTCGAGTGTTTTTTAAATTAATCCAATTAACTTAAAAGGCTAAATCCAAAATTTAAATAATCCAATCAATAAAATTCTTGGGCTATCCATTCAGTAGATTATCCCAAATAAATGATCCAATTATTTACTTTTTTCCATGTTAATTGTTTCTTCTAAAATTAATTTCATCACTTCCACAATGATTTGTGTGTGACTCTTTAGATTCATCCTTAGCTAGACTTGGGCTTGTTATCGATAAAATTAATTAAATATAATTTAATTAATTATTTTCGGTTATCCCATAACCAGAAATGTTGTTACCATGGGAGAGCCACTAGCAATGGTCCATGGTACTAGAGACTAGGTGAATGTTTAGTGAATATTTAGGATCCAAATTTTGTACGAGTACAATCCTATTGTCAATTGGCTTTCAACCTTAGTCTAGGGCATGGAATTAGACGTCGGTTTCCTTCTTTGATTAGACAATTGTGCTTCATTCTCGAAATATGTGTACTTTATTGATCCGATCGAACAAGACTTATAATGATCATATCTTACGACACGATCACTGGTCGTCCATATTCAAGATACAATCTTCATATGCACGCGACTACCATGATTCATCAAGTTTGAGAACTAATCTCGTACTATTAGGACTGGGAATTCCAATCATATTGTCTGAAAAAACATTTTTTGGAACCGTGTTAGCTAAGGAGTCCTCTGTACAAATTCATGGGGTTCAGATGCTATTCCATTTGGAGAAACTCAAAGACCTCAAAGTTGAGCTTTATAATGACACGTTCAATGACATGATCCTCTACTCACTTCCTCCATCCTACGAGCCATTTATTATTTACTATAGCATGAATGGGTATGAGAAGTCTGTTCATGAGTTAATCAATATGCTGGTCTAATACGAGGCAATGGCCCACAAGTCCGCGATGGGCAGTATTTGAAGGGGGCTTCGACCTCTATGTTAAGTCACAAGAGGGCTAGACGTTGGAAGAGGAAGAAGGGTAAGGGGAAGGTTGTCGCAACCACTGCTAGCGCTCCGAGTGCCTCATTTTTCTATTTGACTCCAAGCTTTGATTCAAATCTCCACTGTGTTTGTCTATGAGAAGATTAAACATAGAATCCCTCCAAATTTAGTCCATGCCACACACATGGAAGCAGATCTAACTCTCTTGTTAGAAAGAATTATTTCGATGAAAGAAAATAAAATAGTTTTGCATTATTAATTAGTATAAATGATTTTCCATCATTTTCTACTTGAATATCCTTCAAGAAGAAAGAATTTTTGTGAGTTTGAGATAGAGGAGAAAGACCGAGAATTGAAGAGGAGAGAGGTATTGTGTCTTCATATTATATATGGTTCAAAAGATCTAGTCACTTCGAACCTCTACATAATTAACACTAGAAAACATGCTCTTCTTGTGCATGATCAGTCAAGTTGGTCTAGTGGAACTCTTCCAAAGAGCCCACTCCGCCACACCTCTTTCCAAAAGAGGAAAAACCCTTGACTAAGCCTCTCCTCAATCGGCTAGGTTGATTATTTGGACCCACCAGCTTAACATGTAAGGAAAATTATTAGGCCCATAAGTATAAAAAAACTATCATCTAGTACAAATTTATATGCTAGTAATCACCCCAATGGTTCGTCATCTCATAATGTAACTAGATTTCGCTCATTGCATGGTGCATGAGGATCATCAAACTCTAGTCGTTTTGCCTTGCCTGGTAATGTCTAATTGTAGTGATTGTCCACAAAATTCATATTGAACAAACCCTACGTAACCTCATGAGGTAGTTTTTAACTTATGTTTCTTGGACTTACTTCATTCTTTTTATTATCCACTTATGCATGTTGTGTTTTAACTCAGTTTATAAAATCATATACACCCCCCTCAAACTCAGATTTAATTCCTATATTCTAATATAGATTTTTTATTAGAATAGGTGACCAACAAATCAATGGGTTGGTTCCTGTCATCTAGAGGGCAGACTTATTCAAATATAGGGTTAATACCATGAACCCAATAAGTTTTATTTGACAAATCTTTGTCGTTCTTACTACCACATACTTGATATGTCACAACAAAGCCCACAGACCAAGTTACAATTAATGAAATTGGGTTCCACATTGGATGACGACCAGGCCATGAAACTAACTTTTAAGGGTCGGGTCTGAAACGGTCCAAATCAAAAACCCCGAGACAGGGTATTGAGGGTTTTATAGAGACTTGAACTAAAGAATTCATCTATTGGATGGGTTTGTCATGTTTCATTGATGGCATATATGGGATGTCTATACTGAAGGAACTCGTGGTATTGCCATGGAACGCGCTAGTGAAAGCAAAAACGGAAACACATACAATAATTCAAAATTAAAGTGTGAAAACAACGAACCAAGGGGTGTATCCTTGGAGTTCCCGGGTGTTCGATGTAGTATGAAAATAAAAACATAAATAAAAATCATACGAGACTTGTTGATATGAAACGAGAAAATAAAAGAATGAAGATGATGCCTTATGTTTTCTTGTTAATTAAGCCAAAATGTTCACTGGAGGTTCCAACGTAGCAACCTTCTAAGTGCGCCCACACCACACTGGAAATAGGAACTCTTGAACTCCTTGCTAGAATAGAACCAAGAGAAAATTCTCAAAGAGAATTGAGAGAGATGGAGGGGGGGGGGAGCGGCCGAGTGGCTTAGGGAAGGAGGGGATTTTTTTATTTTTTTTTGTATTGTGTAATAATGTATAATAACTATTTTTCAAACAATTATACAAGAGATATATATCTTGTATTGATAAATAAGAATGTGTCTAGATAAATGCTTTTTATTTACAAGGTATTTTTCTCTTTATTCCAAATAAAGAGAATCCCAACAATGATTAAAATCGCACTTTCTAAAAATACAATTTGTTAGTCAATTATCCTTCCAATTTTTCAAAGCGCTCAAATAACGGGATTGGCCGAATTTATTGAATAAAATTCAAGACCCAATGATTTTTAATTAAATCCAATTTAAATAAAAATCCATCTAATTGAACCCAACATGCATTTAATCTAATTAAATACATAAGTCCAAATTTGTCTTTATTAATTGACTGCGTCTTCAAGTGCATAGGAGATACCTCCATCATATGCTGATAGGTGACGGATCCTCTTCTTGAGACTCACCGTCCTTGCTACATACTCCAACTGCACTGAACAAGGCTTATAATGATTATGTCTGTGACACAATCACCTCTCGCGCACATCCAAGATACAACCATAATATGCACGTGACTGCAGTGATTCCTCAAGTCCGATGATTACTTCCATACTATCAGAATCGGGGGTCCAAGTCATACCGACCAAGCCCTCAAAGCTTCCATATGATGGCCCCGACGAGTCAGTTCAATCGATCCGACACCTAGTCAATCAACCCACTAAGATTGCATAGACGCACCTCGTCTGTCACCGATGAAATGCGACACTCATCAAATGAATGTGAATCTTAGTGCAAGTCCCCATAGGACACCCAATGCCCAATCTCGAGATCCTCGACTTGAGACGTTTCAAACCCAACTTTGATAGTTGATTCACGACCGCTATCCAATGCGCGGTCCAACTGCATGGTTGTTAAAATTGTCTGTGGGCTTTGTTGTGATGTTTAAGCAGATATAGACATACAGAATGAGCTCAACAAATAAATAAGCCAAATAAGTAAATACTCTTTTTATTCACTAAATAATATTGCATAATACCAAGTATTGTCAGAATAGATTATATTTAGGCCAATCGAATTGGCTTTTGGGTCGTCTATCCTAACATATGCATTCTTAGTAGGTGGTTGACATAGATTGTTAAGCAGCCTAAATTGATTCACGAGGTGTCGTCATATGGAAACCCGTAGGGCTTGGTTGGTATGATTAGTACTTCTTGATTCCCAATGTATATGATTTAGTCCTTAAACTTGAGGATCCACGATAGTCGCATATATATGATGGTTGTATCTAGGGCCTAGCAAAAGATGAAGGTATTTTGACATGGTCATTGCAAATTTTATCAAGTGTAGTCAGAATATATAGTGAGGACGATGAGTTCCAAATAAAATCCATCACCTATACACTCTAAAGTGTGGTTAGACTCCTAAAAGTTCGTGACCATGGTTGACGGATCAAATAGGAAAAAGGTTTCCTAGGTTGATTAATGAAGTAACACAAATAGAGGTTATAAGCAGAGTTTTTTAGTCGAAACATGGGAATCGATGACCAATTCCATACCCTAAACTAAGTCTGGGAGAGAGCACACGGAAAAGTCGTACCCATATGTACTCGGGAGCCTAAATGTTCATGCAACATTCACCTATCCTATAGTGTAATGGACCGTTGCAAGATATCCACCTATGGTAACGACACTTCTACATTAATGGTTAATCAAAGGCGATCAATTAAAATAGTTTTAGTTAATCAATTGTGTTGAACACAAGCACAAATCTTGTTGGGGGTGAACCTAAAGAGCCACATAAATCTCTATAGAAGTGGTGGAATTAATTGTGAAATTAATTTTAGAATAAATAAATTAACTTAAACAGTTTAAATTAATCATGGAGAATAAATTATTAGATCATTTAATGTGAAGTCCATTTAATTGATGATTCAAGATTTAATAATAGGGTCAACTGAATTTGGGTCTACACAATTAAATTGTTTTGAATAATGGGAATAATTAATTGATGGAGTTGGACTTTGTTTATTAATTAGATTAAACAAACCAATGGTCTTCTGTTGAGTCTTAAATTAATAGGATTAATTTAAAAGACCTAATCAACCTTTATTTTGGATTCGGATTAATTTAATAGTTTAATTAAATCAAGCCCCCTCCATTTTAAATTAAGCCCTAGCCACCGTACTTGGAAAAAAAGTCCAAGAAGAATTGGAAACTCCTGCTTTGAGATGCCTTGGCTGAGCAGGAGTCCTGAAAGAGCTCCACCACTCGGCCAAACCACCTACAGCTACACTAGTTGTATTTCATGAAAAAGGTTACACATAGGATACCGAGCATACGGAGCGACCACCGAATATAATAGCCATCATTATTGTGGAAGATATTAGACAGAGGATTATCAGTGTTAATTTATTTCGTTTTGTTAGTTCATTTGCGTTATATAGATTATGGCGTATCCCTTGGCCTGTCGAGGGAGAAACCACCAGTTGATCACTGTTGTACTGTACGATCTTGTTTTATTAATGAAACTTACATTTACCCAAAAAAAAAAAAAAAGAAAAAGGTTACACAGCACACAAGGTTTTTAATTTTAGAAATTACAAAACTCCTTTCCCTTTATTTTCTTAGAGAAAATCGGCCAACCCCCTTTATTTTCTCCTAGGATTCTTGTTGAACTAGGTTCCACTAAGTACTTGAGAATTCGAATCACTAATTAATACTGAGATCTGGATTCATTTCTTCCGACATAAATGTTTCTGTTGTGAGATCTCAGTCCGTCAAGCAGTTACTTCTGCTAAAAATTAATCACTTATTTATTTATGTAGATGTTTGAGTGCTGGAACGCTTGAAAAGATATAAGATATAAAAAGGGATGCATAGTTAATCAATGATGTGACTTTTTGTGCATTTTTCACAAACTTAAAATAGAGTTTGCAAGAAATTTGCAATGCCAGTTTCTTTTATTTTGTAAAGAGCTAACATCATAAAATTAGAGACCCAATAAATTATGAATGAGTTTAAGTTTAGTCACATTAATGAATGCATTAAATTTGTCCATATAAATAGGGTATGTAAAATGTAAACCAACTAAGGCTAAATTTGGCATTTAGTTACACATAATACAAACAAAATTACTTTCAGTTTACTCCTTACAAATTTCAATTCATTACAAAAACAAAAAAAAAAAAGATGATTTTAATTTTTACAAGTTATGCTAAGGGTAAACTTGAAAAATCATTACATTGTTTAATGTTGTCACTTCCATTCAAAATTCTAAATAAAAAAGGTAGGAAATAACAATATAAACTTGAAAGGGAGGTTTATTATAAATTTAAAATAAAAATGTAGAATATATATAGGAGAAAATATAATTTTAGTTCTGTAACTCATGAGGGATGTCATTTAGTCCTACATGAATTGATTCTTACACTTTAGTTCTGTAACTTAAAAAAAATTAGCAATTCTCATCCTTTCTCGGCCAATTGCATGTGACATGCACATGACTCTAAATTGCAAGTAAAATGTATTTATAATTCTCCTGCATGAATTTATTTATAAGACTAAAATTGCAAGTAAAATGCATTTTTCCTTCCAAAAGGACTAAACAATTGAAAAAATTATACGTTACAGGACTAAATTGCGAAAATCAATTAGTGTAGGGCTACAAACGACAGTACTAAAATTGCAATGTTCCCAATATATATACAATTACATTAACTTTTAATAAAAGTTACTGTAACTCAAGATCCCTAATCGGTAATGTCCTCATCTAGGAAATCAATTTTGAATTCCACTATTTACAAGGAAGATGCTAAGAGACTGGCTGAAAATGAGGAACATTTGGTGAGTAATTCATATGCTTTTGTCAGAAACAAAAATTCCTCCACGTACCTACTTCTTCTCCAACAAACACTAGTAAAGTAAGGAGCAAGACGCGGGCTCAAATTACATCTCTTCCCTAATATTTTTTTTTCATAAACCATTATAATTATCACCACCTCGTACCCTCCAAATCCCTTGTCTTTATCCCATTTTCTACCTCTGATTCTATTACAATGAACTATCGAATCTGTATACTGATATGTCTGACATTATCCATGTTGGTCGAGCCATCACCGTACGTGCAAAACCCTACATACGATCAACATACAAGCTTTTTCTCACCGAAAGCTAATGATGAAGAAATGGCGATGATGGGTTCAGACATAACCAGAAGATTTTTACAACAATCAGCATATATCAGTTATGGTTCACTTCATAGGAATAATGTTCCATGCAATGTAAGAGGGAACTCTTATTATTATTGCCATTCAAATGAGCAGGCTAATCCCTACAGCCGTAGTTGCTCTAGAATCACTTATTGTAAGAGGAATACTCGGTGATACTGTTGTTTTAGTTACTTTTTTGGGTCTTCTTATCCCCTTCCTCAAGTTTATTTAATTTCCCACTTTCTTAATTGTTCTTCTTTTAGACTTATTCAACTCTTCTTGTTTGGAAATGTTCACAGATAAACTTGTGATGACTCAAATATAATTTCTTTCTTTCTCTTTTTTCTGTTATGTGGAAATGAAGAAAGTACGTGATAGTGAAAGTGTGATCATAAATAAGTAATAGGGGGGTAAATTACATTTTTGGTCTCATAAGTGGACTTGTTTTCAGTTTTCGTCCCACACTCAGGTTAATTTGCACATTGAGTCTCATATGTGGTTTTTTTTTTTCAATTTGAGGATCATTGAGGATTTTCTGTCCAATTGATAACGGCAACTGCTCTCTTTGTTAGTCAATACAATCAAAATAATATCGGCATTCATTCGTTTTCACATCACATTTATAAAATGGACTTTATCTATAAATGTCTCCCACTATTTTATCAAAATTCTTTCACACTTTCATGAAAAATCAAGAAATCAAAGTATGCTTGATCCAATAAGATCCACCACAAGCTCAGTTGGCTGAGTAAATGTGAGAAATTTTAGAGGTAGACAAATTTTGTCAATTCCATCATTATCAACCTTCAATAATATTTTGCTTTACCATTCCCATAAACCCTGAATTGGTTGAGTTACCTATTGTAGCAGGACCCATCATTAATTATGAAAATGGTTCAGCTAAGCATTTCCAAGTTGGCACAGTAGACGCAAAGCCTGCGCACCCATGGGCATCATTATGCTCAGTAGTACTCACAGCTTTCCGCCACCCAATGTGCTCCCACGTTGGAACAGTGAACGCATCAAGCAAGGTAGCATAAATGTGGCAAGTCCTTGTGATAAAAACATGGATTTAACAAGTCCAACTTAATATACCCACTTTTTGCTTGAGATAGGAATCACAATATTAATTTTAATTCATAAACTTGAAACTTTTTTAAGTGAGGGTTCCAAAATATTTGGTTAAATATTTATGCAAGGTCTCATCTCATAATGCATTTGCTTTATTATGTCCTAATGACTAGCGCAAGCATTTATAAAAAAGAATAATAAACAAAGCATAAACATATAATTGGATGATCATGGGCCTTTGCAATCTTATGAGATCCACTAAGGCCACTGTTGATCATTTGGTCAGTCTAGTTAGGGTAAACAATTAAAATGAAAATAAATCCTATTTTCTTACATAAATGTATCCCATACATCATGGGCCTTCGTTCCATTGGCAATGGCATTTTCTTTTTGTAATGTCCACCATTTAACTCACAATCCTAAATTCTACTCTTTTTACAAGTGATATCCACATTTTATTTGATCCTTGGTTTGGAACATATAAGGATAAGACCTTGGATGCTTAATTTATGATCACCATCATATGCATGATAACGAGCCTGATCTTCCTCGAATTCAGCAATCTAAAAGAACGACCTACTCATAGAAATCTCCTCCAAGATCAAGTGTTGAGTTCCTGAGAATGAGACAAGAATAGTGAGCTCGTCGGGCACGTCCCCGACAACGACCCTCCGACGCTCAAGTTAGGTAGATCGAAGTAAAAGTATGCGATCAAAGGCGTAGATCGAAAAGGCTTAGTATTAATTACCTCAAAATGTGGTATTTTGGGGTATTTATAGGGCTTAGGTGGATACTGTTGAATGGGCCACGTGGCCTTATCCAGCTAGTTTAGGTCTATGATCGGACGGTGCTTGTTGCCTGGGTCTTCAAGTGGATATTCGGGTCTGGGTCAGGGCCACTCCGACCCATTCAATTGAGAAGACGCGGATCCAAGGGCGAAAGGACTGAAATACCCTTCATTAAGGGTATTAAAGGCATTTCCCACATATTTTTATGTATACCCCATCAGAGCCATAATCATGTATGGTCTAGGAACTTCACTCTATTATGCAGATATATTCATAAGCACAAATATGAGTGAAAGAATGCCATATGATATTAATGTGATACAAAGAAGATTGTTATGCAATAGGGTGTCAAACTGTGCTACCTAGCTAGCATCCGTTAGTCTAGTTGGGACGTCAAGCACTGCCATAACACTATCATCTAGGACGTCCTTGAGTACTTAAGAAGAACTAAGGATGAAGAAAAGGTATATTGATACAGATTTCCAATATGTAATAGGGTATAATTAAATTTTAAATTGGTTATGTAGTTCGGCTAAATCGAGAAGTTGTCAATTAGAAAGGGTTTTAAACGAGATACGATAGTGCCTTCATGATAAAAGTCAAAATTATTGTAGTTTTTGAAGCTGCAAAGAGGTTGTTTGGATGGAGATTACATCCAAAAGGTTAGTTGTGGCACCTAACACTGCCAATCTTGTAGTTATATCTTGATAACAACAGGGGAGGATGAGGAGGCTATTTGTGGAACAGCAAAAACCAAGACATTGTCACAAATTTAAACACATACGTGCGAACAAATCGCATTGCATCAACGCAAAAAACAAAGAAAACTCAGTGTTAGGTGCTTGACAAAGGGTTGTCAAGCTCACTAAATTGACTTGTAGGAATTGACATATGGAAACCTGTGAGGCATGATTGGTATGATTAGAACTCCTACGCTGCAATTATGCTTTAATTAGTCTTAAAGGTTGAGGAGCCACAATAACCTTGAGTACAGGACGACTATGTCTTGATCTTGGCTGACATGGCTACGTGAATACGTGGTTACAAAATCCCCTCTTTTAGTGCAATCAAAAAATACATGGAGGTTGGAGTGTTCCAGGAAAACATTCATCGTCCATGATGAGACACTGATTAACTCATGTGTTTTCTAGGTTGTGTACCCCACAAAGTCCATGGCCAAAATAGAGGATCAAATACGAATTAGGTTTTTGTTTGTTGATTAAGGAGACACACAAGTAATTACTTAAAATAATTTGATTATTTATTTGAGATTGTTTAGTAGGAAGCCCAAGATACTAATTAATTGAATTAATTAGGTTTGGTTTGGGCTTAATAAATAAGATTAGTTAAGTGGTTAAGTCTAAATATTCATTGGATTAGTATGAGCTTAGAATTAATTTGAGAACAATTAAATACCTACGCCGTATTAATGGATAATTAATTAGTTAGATCAAGCCCAAAACGTTAAGTCTCCTCTATCTTACGGAGGAGGTGTTAGTGCCAAAAAGTCAATTAACTAGTTGTTCTGTAATCTATTGTTAATGATCTTATTCATTGTAACGTTAAATATCATAAATATTGTTAATTTTTGGTCATCTTTGTTGTGATATATTATATTTTATTACTATATTTCACAAATAAGCGCCCACATACTAGTTAAACTAATGAAGTTGGGTTGCGCATTTAATGACGACTATGAATCCAACTTTCAATGGTTGGTCTGAAACATTCCAAGTTGAGAACCGTCAAGAATAGGCATTGATGGGATCAATAGAGACTACACTAAGCGATGTATTCATGATGGCTGTCGCGTTTTATCTAGAATAGACGTGTGACATCTATGCACTTTAGTTGGTGCTTGGAAAGTGGGTTGTCAAATTAGTTGAATTGACTCTCATGAGGTGTCATACAAAATCTTGTATGGCATGATCGGTATAACTAGAACTCCTTAGTTGCAATAATATGAAAATTAGTCCTCCGACCTGAGTAACCACAGTAGCCTTGTGTATTTTGACGACTATATCTTGGTCTTGGGTGATGTAACTACGGTATTATGTAGTTGTCAAATGCCTTGCACTAGTTTAGGCAAACATACATGGAGGTTGGTGTGTTCCAAGAAGGAATCTTTTGAAGTCTGTGGCCACAACTATTGATCAAATAAAAAAGTAGTTGTCTATGTTGATTAATGAGAAACACAATCAAGACTAAGATAAATAGTTATCAAAGTCAAGTATCAGAGACGTTTCAAAGTTCGTACTCAATACTTTGATTGGGAGAGAGCTTGATCAAAGGATTGTATTTGTATGATACACATAGTTTAAGATTCACACTATTTTCACATATTCTCTAGTGCCATGGGTCATTACTAGACGACCACATATAGCAATGGGTCCTCTAAGATTAATGAGCTAATCAAGAGTCATTAATTTGTTAGAATAGATGATGGAAAACCAGTTACATTGACGGTATATTAATCTATTCTGAATGATTTCTTTCCAAATCTAATATTGAATTATGAATATAAATTATATTCTATAGCATTGTTTTATTGTGTTAACTTTTTATGTAATTGTTTTACTGCTTTTGATAACAATAAAACCCACAGATCAAATTAACAATCAACGTAGTCAAGTTGCGCATTAGATGCTAGTTGTCAAACTAATTATTGGAGGTTGGGACTTAAACATTCCAAGTCAAGAATCTCGACGCTATGAATCGCGTATTCTATTAAGACTTGCATTGAGTGTTGCATTCATTAGATGAGTGTCGTGTTTCATCAACGACATATAGCGGACGTCTATGCAAGTTTAGTGGGTGGTTAACATGGGATGTCAAGATAGCTGAACAGCTAGCAAGGAGCTGTAAGATGAAAACTTTTAGGGCTTGGTCGGTATAACTGGTATTCCTAGTATTCAGATTTGAGGAACCACAACTGTATGTGATTATTGTATCTTGATCTTGGGAGATATGACTAATCCTATGATATGTTCAGTATAATCGTTGTACAGTGCAATCGAAGCATGTAATGAGGACGATGGGTTCCTCCTGTACGTCGTCGAACCTTTAAGCTCTCTGAGTCTATGGCTATAAGTTATCGAATAGGAGATGATCTCATGTCAATTGATGGAGTAAACATGTTAAGAGTCCTCGCATGGTTGTCAATTGATGGAGTAAATGTGCTAAGACTCCCAATTTCATGCTCTAAACTTAAATTGGGAGACAACTAATCGAAGGACCATACCTATATAGTACTTGGAAGCCTAAATGTTCGCGCCAACATTCAACTAGTCTCTAGTGCTATGGTTTGTTGCTAGACAGTCCCATGATGACGAGTGTTTTTGGATTAATAGCAGAAGCAATTAATTACATCAGATTTAATTAATTAATTTTGTCAGACATGAGTCCATGTCTAATTGAGGATAAACCTAAAGAGTTACACGCAGATCATGTCGCAAATATTGAAGTTAATTTGGAATCAATTCGAGAAGAAACGGATTAGTTTAAATTGTTTAGATTAATTATAGGAATAAATTATTGGATCATTTAATGGGATAATCCATTTGATGGATGTTCCAATTTTTGATTTATTGAATTAATTAAAATTGAACTTTCTACAATTAAACTAACTTGATTAATTTAATTGGGCTTAGTTCATTAATAAAACTAATTGAATTAATTAATTCATTGATTTTTGCATGAACAAGCAATAAGTGTGGAGCAACGCTTGTATCGGATTAACCAATTGAAAAGAAGGTAAATTCGATTTACGTTTCATTTGCATTGTCGGTTCTTTTGCCTATTGCCACTTTGAATATCATATATTTTTTTGTTCCAGGGCACGTACCTTTCCTTTCATAATTAAATATAATTTAATTAATTTAAAGCAAGAGGCTTACCTAAATTAAATTGTATACATGATACAAACCCCTATTCGGCTGAAAATGGACCTATAAGGGTCACACACAAGACACTAGAAGTATGAAAATTTAATTGGAGAATTAATTATTGAATTAGTTCTAGAAGAGAAATGGTTAATTTGAAAGAGTTTAAACTAATCATTTGAATAATTAGATTGCTCAATTAGAGTCTCATGTGATAGAAAATTAAAAGTGGTTATTAATTGGGTTAATTAAATATTTAAGCTTTGGGATTAATTAATCTTGGGTCCAAAAATTAAATAAGAATTTGATGTGGATTTGAAATTAATTGGTTGAATTAATTAACTGCTAATCCAAACCATGAGAACCTACTATGTATTAAAAACCCTTGATTAGTGGTTTGCAGCCTCATGAATAGGACTTACCTACATTGACTTGAAGCATCATACACCTCTCTATATTTGTGTGGTGTCTCTCTCTCTATATTTGTGTGGTGTCTCTCTCTCTCTATATATGTATATATATATATATATATATATTCTTGGTGTGTGTTTTGTTTTCTTCATCTTATGTGTATATCTCTTGTCTTCCTCAAAGAGTCTATCTCTTTCATTATTTTTCTTAAGAGTTTGAAATTTATCCAAGGCTTTGAGTCAAGAACACTTTCTACTTCATAGAAATATTGTTCTAATCCTACTCTCTTAAGTTTCCAGCAAGGTTCAAAGAGACAAAAGTTCGTATATTCTGTAATCTTGCTAGAGAGAGCTTTGTTTAGCTCTGGTGTCGACAAAGGAGACATTATTGGAGGAGTGTTTTTTAAGCTAAAATACTCCAATAATTTTAAAGAGATATTTATCCCTTAATTTGCATTAACTAGTTGGTGTGCAAATGCATGGATAGCCCGATTAACGTGGGATATGATCCCATTTAATATTTTATTTATTGTTTTTTTTGCTCGTTTAACGTCCTGTGCTTGTACTGATTCCTTCAGCATAGCCCGGTGCTCTTCCCTAGTTATTTATAATTTGCCAGCATCCCATAATACCCACAATGATTTGTCTGCTTGTGTTGTATTTTCCGTATGAAAATAGATAGGTTGTTTATCCATATATAATGAAAAAAAACATTATGTGACAGGTATATCTTATTCTTAGTTGATGAGATAGATATTGACAAAGTTTATTTTATCATCAACTGATAAAAGAAAAAAATATTATTTTAGTTCGCTAAATATACCTAATTTTAATTTTAGTCCGATAACTATATCCATTTTTGTTTAGATCCAGTAACTTCGAAATTGCTTACTTTTAGTCCTCTGACAAATTTTCAGATAATTTTACCCCTATGCAACTTTTGAAATGCAGTTTTTAGTCCATATGTACTCATAGGAGTAAAATTGTCCGAAAATCTGCCAGATGACTAAAAGTAAGCAATTTCATAAGTTATTGGACCTAAATAAAAATGGACATAGTTATCGAACTAAAATTAAAATTAGGCATACTTAGCGGACTAAAATAATACTTTTCCCCTGATAAAATGATAAGTCAAAAGACTTTGAAGTGGATTATAAGTCTCTTTGGCTCCATTATATATAAGTAATGAACCCAAAAAATCAAGTGAAATGTAGTAGTTACATTTTCTCAACAAAACTAAAGAAAAACCAAGAATCTTACACCTCAAAATACAAGAGTATCTAGTGGAGGACCACCAAAGAACTGTACGAAGTTAGATTGCGGACGCTGGACAAAACACTGGTTGTCTTTCCTTGATAGAAAATTATTACACCAAAGAAGAGGTTAGATCCATTTATAGTACAAGACATATAAGGTATACGAAATCCAGGAATTTAGTATTAAACTACCCACGTCAATCTGGTCGATGTGCACATTAAGACATGCAAATTTTCAATATTCTAAGGATGAGATTTATTCAATAGTATTAATTAAATAGAGGAAGTGAGTGACAAATGATAGAATTAAAATGTTTTATTATCAATGATTATTTTTATAAAAAAAAAATATTCCACAAACAATAATAATTCAAACTATAAAATTGTGACTATAATTATTTTTTATAGTTAACAATTACTTATTAAGGATTAAAGGCAATTTTCGTCCCCTAACTTCAGGCCATTCTTGTTTTATTCTCTTAACTTACTAGGGTTTCATTTTGATCCCGTAAAACTGCAAAAATCTCAATTTTGGTACAAATTTGGTCGGAAAGTTGAGCCACTCGCCGGAAAAAGTCACATGCCAGGCATGTGACTTTTTAAATTGGGGTTCACTTCAACTACACAGAACGCCCCCCAACAAATTTTGATGCAACTTGATCCTTGGATAAGCCCATACAGGTAAATTTTATTATTATTATTATTATTATTAGGATTAAAGGCAATTTCCGTCCCCTAACTTCAAGTCATTCTCGTTTTCGTCCCCTAAATTACTAGGGTTCCATTTTGGTCTCGTTAAACTGAAAAAATCTCAATTTTGGTACAAATTTGGTCGGAAAGTTGAGCCACTCGCCGGAAAAAGTCACATGCCAGGCATGTGACTTTTTAAATTGGGGTTTGCATTGTGATTGGCCATCCTAAAAGGCTTAAAGGCCATTTTCATCCCCTAACTTCAGGCCATTCTCGTTTTAGTTCCCTAACTTCAGGCCATGTCTTCACCACATCATTTTTTCAGCCAATCACAATACAAGTCCCCGCCGAGTAATTCAACTTTCCGATCAACTTTGTATTAAAATTGAGATTTTTTGAGTTTTACGGAATTAAAATGGAACCCTAGTAACTTAGGGGACTAAAATGAGAATAACCTGAAATTAGGGAACGAAAATTACCTTTAACCCTACTTATTAATTTACCTTCAAATATTCTTGTATACGCACATAGCCAATGCTATTTTCTAGCTAAGTTATCTTATAAATGCAATTGAATTTTTGTTTATAAATCCCATGCAATACGTTCTCTGATGGTGGGTTGTAGGCCAAGAACCAAGAGACCCAAACAAGTATTGGTTTTTATTGTGAACCTCAGAACTCAAAATAAAGTGTAGTGTTACTTGATAGGACCCCAACTTTCTTGTTTGGAGTCAGGTTATCAACTACAAGAGAACAATTGAGAAAAACCTTGAATTGCCTGAGTGGCATGTTTCCAATCACGATTCTTAGGGGTACCTTTACCTTCACAAGCAATGGAATCTTCCCTTCCTTTTGACGTTGTGCAAAATCCTCCTGAACTCCCGATCCAAGCTCACTTTCCCCTACCAAATCAATCATCATTAAAGTCGTGTTTTCGTGGCCCTGATAGAAATATGGGAGTTTTCCGGTGCAAAGATTGGTATCAGAATAGACAACATCAACAGAGCTGTCGTTGCCATATGTAAACCCGATGTGGCTATTTGGGTTGTCAGCTTTGACATTTACCAAAATCTCAGTTTTGAGGATGGAGTCAGGCTGTAGATCAAAGGATTTGACCTGAAGGTCCTCTATATTGTATGAAGGGACTTTTGGCTTGTACATGTTGTACAGAAAGAAAGTAAGGATGGCAAGACTGAAAATGAGTAGCAAGAGGCAGCAACAACAGCAACAAATGCACCTAAAGCAGTTTTTTCCTCCCGACTTCTTTCGGTAATTGGAGCTGTATCCAGGGACATCGTGATGGTAGATAGGAGCCCCGGTGCTGCCTGGATTCCGGCTTCCTGGGAGCATAACGTGTTGGGTTGTAGATGCAGTCATCGAAAAAGGTTTTGGTGGACATCAACCATAACAGATGCACCAGAGAGATGGATATCCACCACACAAAGAGGAGGAATAGAGGAAAGCCTCTGTTACTTTCCTTGCATATCAAGAGGGAGCGAGCCGGCGAGACTGAGAGAGAGGAGACGCAAAGAGAAAGGGAGGAAAAAGAGAGCTCACAATTGTGAGACTGCTCCGTTTATCAAGGACTTTGTTAGATATGTGCGGTATAGATATGCAAGAGGCAATTACCAAAGAAACTTGATACATAATATATTGTACAAAACTGGTCTTGATTATTGCAACATGCATTCAGCAGTTGAACATATAATCTTATAGGTTGTAATATATCAAAGTAGAACTGGTGCTATGCATGATCATATATATTTTCATTTTCAAAATTAAATTTTTTTTTGGTAAAAAAAATTAGATATGGAAAATTTTCAATTGTAATGAATAAAAATTACTACTTTGAATTTTTTAATCTATTTCTATTATTATTTGATAATGATGTTCTTCTACACATACAAAATGTTTCTACGTACCGAATATTTTATTTAATTATGTGAGAATTATTCACAAATTTTATTTCTTGGCCCAAAAGTTGTATCAATTTGTGCTGAAAAAAGGTCATTGGCCCAAAATATAGTCTTGTTCAGCCAATGACCTTTTTCTCACAAGTTGTGCTTTTCGTTTTGTTTCTATTATTGATTGGACTGGTGGAGTCCTAATCCTCTTTTGCAGGTACCTTGCTACTCAATTCATGTGCAAGACCTTGTTCCCAACTTACAATTTATTGGGGTTGAAATCTAGTAAGTATCATTGGAATCATCTGTGGAAATATTGTGCCGAGTGGTAATGACGAATCATAGAAATCGAGAATGTGGCTTACCCCTCGGAGATAATGAAGCACCTACCATAACTATTGTATCCTGGAAACAGGAAGGTATCGGTAGGTGTGCAGAAGGGCTCCAAAGGTCTCGCGGTCAACTATTCGCAAGATGGAGGATTGTCATTGAGAATCTACAAGAGAAACACACGTTAGAGCCAAGTCGGAGGGAATTCTAGCGATGATTCTCTGACAGTCAAGTCAGTAAGGAAACCCAAGAATATGTAGTGAATGTATGAGTTAGATAGGGTGTTCGAACCTGGTTATATAAGTGTGGATTTGTACAATGTGATATGATCTGTTGGATCGTATTTTAATTCGGTGGATAGCCATGGATTGTACCAAGGCAGCTGATAAGGACAGGAGGTGATCCAAGGGACCAACACTGTGCGGGTAGAGTAGTTCAGGCGGCTCTGATACTGCTTTTCTGACACTTTGTCCTTTGTCTTCAGAGGACTTAGGCGACCTTCGGATACTTTCCCATCATAGGTCCTCTAAGGTCCTATTTTCATATTATATATATACCTTCACTAATATTGTTTATCTTGATCTTTGTAGGTCTCTTTTTGAGTGATGAAGGTCTCAATAAAGAATGTAGGAGATAAACCCAAATCAGAAGTTCTCCCACTTACCAAATTTATCTATACTAAGGTCGGGTAAGTAGAATCACGAGACCTTTGAACTTTTTCCTTTTTGCAGTCGTGTCTCTTTGCATAATTCGTCGTCTTGAGTTTTGGTGATGAAATTCAAAAATTTTTGGGCAGCTTCGTCACCGACTGCATACCTGGGTCTACCAACTAGTCATTTATTAATAGGTGCTAAATAGTGACTTTTTTTGCAGGGTCGTGTCCAAAAGGAATCGTTGTGGGTTTTTTGGTTTTTGCACCCTTCCTTTCCTTTATGTGTTGATTCTTCCTTGTTAAGAAACCCTTCCTTTCCAACTCTCTTGCTCATGAGAATTCTAAGGTTTGCAACTCCCTAAGGCCAACACCTTTTTTCCTTTCTTCTCATCAGGATAGTATCCCTTCACCTCTTCTCCCTGAGTTTTTAGATCATCCACTTGCTATGTTGCAGTCTGGTTCTTCAAGTGATACGAAGATCACTAGTGCTCCTATAGGTTTGTTCAGTTTCGATTCGATTACGGATCCAATGTATGAATTTCCTGCCATAAACTATGAAATGGGGACTTGATCCATGATGAATCCAGGGGTTCTGACTATCTTTTTCTCTCCTTATCGTCTTCCTTGAGTGACGCAGACATTGATCTTTTGCGTCCTAAGTTTCATATACATGAGGGTTATGAGATTATTCAACCCATGCCTGGTGACTGCATACATATTCCCACTATCGAGTATAGGATTTTGTTTTTTGCCGATTTTGAGGTTGATCTTCGTCTACCTCTACATCCTTAAATTGAGGGGATTCTTGACCGTTTACATTTGTGTATAACCTAACTTACTCCGAGTTTCTTTTGGAACCATCTCTGCCTTTGTAAATTTGATGGCTTACTTAAGTATTGATCTTTCGGTTGATAATTTTGCGCCCTTCACCAATCGAACCTTAGTATAGGTGAGAAAGGTTTGTTCTATCTAAATAGAAGAAAGGGGCTGAAGTTAGTGAGCAATAACAAGCGATCGTATATAGAAAGGAAACAATTGTTTTTCTATGTTTGCCCTCCTCTTGATAAGCCCTGGGTTAGTCCGAACCTCCTCTTAATACCTTTGGGGCCTATCTCATGGGATGATACCTTCTTGTGGGAAAGGTTTCTTAGATATGAATATGATTATAAGGTTATTATGAACGAGCAAGTTTTTTCTATAGTTAGCCTGTCTCCAGCCTACTTTTGCTTGGATGCGTCATATCTTGGTATACTTCTTCCTCTGTTTTTTCGGTGTTGATTGAGTTTTTTCATTTTGCTTATTGACATTTATTGCGCTTGTCTTCAACGAACATTGTGATGGCTTCGCGTAGTTTTTCGGATGAGTGCTTACCATAGTCTGAAAGCATCTTCTTCTCAGGGATCTATTGTGGCCCCTATCTCGGCCAGGGTACCCTCTCCTTCTAGTGATCTAAGTGATTATGATGATGTTGTTGTTTTGTCTAACTCTTTTACTATGCCCCCAATGTCTTCTACTACTGTCGTGACTCGCATTAAAGTTATTGTTGAAGGTGGGATGGGAAGTTCTCCAACTGTCGGCATCTCTACTAGGCTCAAGATGATGTTGATAGGCGCTGATGACTCTGATGAGGTGGATGACGAAGGCAATGACCTTCCTCTCAGCTCCTTGGCCACACGAGAATCTCAATTTCTGAGCCAAGGACTACTACCCCTGCTAAGAAAGTTAGCAGGGCCTCGAAGGGTAATGTTAGCAAGAAAAAACCAAGATTTCTTCTCATCTGGAGCCCGAAGTAATTGTTGAACTAGAAGAGAGTTTTGTCTAAGTCCCCATGGAGAAGTACACACCTATGAAGAGGCAGCTGAAAATGATGGAAGATTTGCTCAAAGAGATGAGGGAGACCTGGTTGGCTACTAGGGAATCTCCTACGGAGTCTGCAAATCCTACTCCCATACTTCACCCCAACTGGAATGTTCATAAAAATTCTTCTGCCTTGGGCTTTGTTACGGGCAGTGTGACTTGTACCGTAGAATTCTCTTGCCCCTGGACCAGATGAAGCTTTCGTTGAACCCTCTACCTGAGATGGAACCTCATGGGGCCAAATTTCTCATGGGCGTAAAGATTTCTTCTTGCTCATTTACTAGCTCTATGTTATTCTCTTTCTGATACCTTGTAACCTTTAAGTTTGCCAGGCAAGTCAGATTTTACATGGTGTGACTCTCCAAGCTGCTAATTTCTGTGAGCAAGTTTCCAAAGTGGAAGAGAAAGCCAAAGTAGCAAAGGCTCGAGTGAGGGAGTTGAATGACAAAATGAAATGTTGCGTGCTTAGTATCAAAGCTATCGGCAGTTGGTTGCCAAAGATCAAGAGGTGCGTGATCAAGAGAGGAAGATATTTTTTTGAAGTGAAAGACTTGTTGCATAGGAACATGTAGCTCGAGGCTCAACATAAGGAGCTCCTAGCTTCTAGGGAGGCAGATTGCAACTTAAGCTTTCATATGACAACTCCTTGCCAGTCAGTTCAATCGGTTTGATAATTCTTGTCAACCAACCACTAATAGTGTATATACATTACACGTTTGTCGTCAATAAAATATGAAACCATCATATGGATACATTACATAGTGCAAGTCTCTATAAAACTCAAGATGTCTTATCTCGAGGTTCTCGATTTGAAACGTTTTCGACCAACCCCTAAAAGTTGGTTTCATGAGTTCCATCAAATGCACAAGCTAACTTTATTAGTTGTTAATGGTTTGTGGACTTTGTCCATGACGCGCATATATATAAAGCAATAAATGAATACGACAAAAATTGTGCCAAATGAATTTTATTCAATATTACACTCGAAAAAGAATTTGTAAAATAGATTACGGAAGAAGTAATCTAATTAGCTTTTTTGGTCACCTATTCTTAGAACAGCTACATATCAGAGGCTGGTGAAGAGAATGTTAGGCCAATAGGAGAGACACAACATGGAAGCATATGTAGACGATATGTTGCTCAAAAACCGGCGAGCTGAAGATCACATTGCTAACATAGCTGAAATTTTTGGGGTCTTGAGGAAGTTTTGCATGAAGGCCAATCCCTTAAGCACTTTCGGCATCTAAGATGGATGCTTCCTTAGCTCATGGCCACGTAATGAGTTATAAAGGTCAACCTCGACAAGATATGATCTATTCACAAAATGAAACCACCCACCACCATTAACAATTTCCAATAGTTGGCTGGCAGAATAGTTGCCTCCAGTCATTTCATCTCCAAACCCGTAGAGAGAAGTCTACCCTTCTCCAAGGTGTCGAGGAAGGTCCACCAATTCAAGTGGAGAAAAGAACGCCATCACTTTAAAGTTTTGAAAACCTACCTAGCGAGTTACCTTTCCTGCGAATGAAATTGATACTTATATTCTTTATAATTTAAAATATGTTAGTGATGACATATCAAACCTCTATGAAAAGAAAAATATATATTAATAGTTTATAACATTAATTATTTGAAAAAAACTCTATATATGTAATATATAAAAAATAATGATTGAAATGAAAATGAGATAAAAACATTTCAAGTGAGAATACTTGTTAAAGAATATGACTTTTTTTACTGCTTCAGAAATTAAAAATTCAAAATTAAAACCAAAAAGGTATTTAGATTTTTCCCTACTTCAATTTGTAGTGAATCACAAATTAGTTTGAATATGTTTTTATTACTATGAGAATATTTTAAAGTTCAAATAAGTAAATTTGACATACTTTGATAATATAGAAAATCATAACCAAATAATGATGGGATAAATTAGGAAAACTAATACTGTGGCCAAAATAGGCACAAGGTATAATGAAACCCACCCTTGCTATCGAAGTTTGTCCATATTGTTGTTGTACTCCCCCGGATCTTAAGCCTAAACCACCAGCCTCAGATTTTTCATACTTCACCATTATAGCATCTACACAAATCTAATTGTACTACTTAACTTAATAAATATGGTATTAATAATTCAAAACCCACATCTTAAGCAATCTGTACGGTCCTCTCTCTCTCCCCCTCTTTCTCAGCTCACCCAAACTTTACTCTTTTCTTGACCAAAAACTTCAAATGGTACCAGAATTCTGCCTTTTATTTCTAGCTTTGCCGCTTTGGTTGTAGTAAGGAATCTTCATCTCTCTTATTTCTTGTTGCTGTGTAAAAGCTTGTGGGGCTCTGCATGTAGTTCATATTTGAGAGGGGGGAAGGTTTTTGCTTGGTGCAAAATCCCAACTTTTTGAAAAAAGATTGAATCTTGGGAAAACCCATTTGGCGTTTTGTTATATAGTCTTTATCATATTGTTGTTTATGGTGATTGGATCTAAGAGAAGTGGTTGCTGGGAGGTAGGAGGCTTAGGTTTGAGTTGAGTACTTCCTTTAGTATTTACGTTTTCAGCTTATCTGACTGTTGGCATTCTTGTTTGTGTTTGGCTTTCGCCCCTTGATTTATGGTTGTTTAAGAAAAGTTTTTGTCACCCTTTACATCTGGGGATGCCCGAAGAAAGTTGTTTCTTTTGTCGGTGGAGATTCAGGGATCGAGTTGCTGTAGCTCAATTTTGATATCCTGAAAAGCATTTTACATTGGAGAAAACAGCTTTGAGTTTTCACAGGGTAAAGCTCTCTAATTTTTTTTCACCCTCGTTCTCTCTAGTGATTAGGAACAATTGAGAGGCTGGTTCTAAAATTAGGAGAAAGAAATGAGGAAAAATGTTAATTCTCATCCAGGAAGGGTGTTTAGTGACAGAAGATGGAAAATACCGTTCTTTGTGAGTTTGCTTGTGTCAATCACTCTATTTACTGCTACCATATTTGGATTGTACTTGTCACCGTATGGCCGAGATCAGTTGCAATTTGACATTATGTCATTTGCTGATTCTGAGGACTCAGATGGGTATTTCATAGAATCTGATTTAAGGGAGTCGTTTGAATCCACTGAGACCTCGCGGTTGGAGCCACCACGACTTGCTTATCTAATTTCAGGAACAAAAGGGGACAGCCAGAGGATGATGAGGACATTGCAAGCTGTTTATCATCCCAGAAATCAGTACATTCTTCACATGGATCTTGAGGCTCCGCCAAAGGAGAGGTTAAATTTGACAATTTCGGTGAAGAATGACCTGACATTTAATGAGGTGGAGAATGTCCATGTGATGGCTCAATCCAATTTGGTGACGTACAAAGGTCCGACAATGATTGCTTGTACACTCCAAGCTATAGCACTTCTACTGAAAGAGAGCTTGAACTGGGATTGGTTTATTAATCTGAGCGCTTCTGATTATCCTCTTGTGACTCAAGATGGTCAGTTCTCTGCTTCTGAAGTAACTTTCACCCATTATCACATTGTGCTATGGCATTCTTTATGGTCATACCTTTTCGAAGAGTAGTTACGTGCAAGATTTTTAATTTTGTTTACATTGTGACGACACCTTCTCTCCAGATGGTGAAATTATGTGGATGACAAACTATTAGGCATGACCTGTTGCTGAACTAGTTAAGTAGACCAGTATGATTGATATCCTTTATGTGTTTGATAGTGATTGACATTCTTTTATATTCAAAGATGGTATCAGCAAGAATCGGGGCTGAAAATAGGGAAGTGTGATGACAGTATTATAACGACCTTTTGGTCTTAAAATCCTTGTCAAGTTTGGATATTTGGACAAGTATCCTCTTGAACTTTTCACTTACTCCAGCTTCAAAGTCTTTTGAAATGTTATCTCAGTTCAGTCATTGTCTTGCGACAATATTAAAAGATAATAAGGTGATGAATCCAGAAAATTCATTCTGGGAGAATGGTGATGCGGCTAATTTTGGCTTCACGAGTCAGCATGGCAATATTATGGATGTAGTTTGGCTATTCACAGTACCTCTAACAAGAACCAAAAAAGGCTTTCAGGTTCTTATTGATACTCTGCTTCAAGGATGTGGGTAGAAGCTGAAATAACAGCTTGAATTGTGTAAATTCTTGGTTTTTGATTCGTCGGGATAAATGATTAGAGTGAACTGTGTAGTTTATACTTCACTGATACTTTACTTCAATGTTTTTCTAGAGCTCTATCATGTCTTCCTCAGTACTTTTCCTCAAAATAATTTGTATATTACAAGTTAAGTTTGCCAGTAGCTTGAAGCAACGATCTGCTATCATCATGTTCTAAATGACCAAAATCCTGTGAACCTACAATTTTGCTAGAGTTTCAAGTTTCTCAATATTTTGATCTCCTCGTATGTTTGCAGATAGACAAAAATACTACTTTGTAAAATGAGATACAGACTGTGCACGTTACTCGACATAATAGATATTCTCACACATAAGCTTATATTTCCTAGACATATGTTTTTCCCTGAAAATATTGCTTGAAGAACTTTAATTCCTGATGTTCTAGTTATATCTATATTTCTGGAATACTCCATCAGTATCCTACAATATGATGAAAATTTATTATCTTAAACTCCTTAAAGTTACCTTATCATAGAACCCTTTATGTTATCTTTGGTATAGTGCTAGTTCCAATAACTTTTATGATTTGCTACCTTTTGTGCGATGCTTGTTCACAATATATTCTGCTGCCAATGCTTTCTGAGTTCTTGTATTGAAATAAAGCTTCTTAGTTGATAACAAGACAGCAGTATGCTGTAGATGACATTCTGTATGCTTTTTCTTGCAATTATTGTATCGATGAATATGCTAGTTATACAAGAGAGAGGACTATTTCTAATATATTCTCCAAAGGTAGTTTGGTTTTGTGTGGGTTTCCAATAAGTTTTCAGTATATCATCTGAGAGATTGAAACAATGTCTTCTGATTTTGCAGATCTGCTTTATGTTCTATCAAATGTGTCCCGAAATCTGAACTTTATCGAGCATACACAGATATATGGGTGGAAACTGTAAGTACCTAGACATTCATGGAAAGGTGTGGTATGGTTGTTTTGATTCAACTCATGGATTTCATTTTTCCACTTTGGCTATGATCACACTTTTTCAGGAACCAGAGAGCAAAGCCCATCATAATTGATCCGGGTCTCTATTTGTCTAAAAAATCTGATATTGCTTGGACTACTCAACGCCGGTCTCTACCGACATCTTTTAAGTTGTTTACTGGTGAGTCTCTTATACCAATCTGGCGGGGTTGAGTTCTTGCACTAACTATTATTATGAATTTATAAATTCTCTTGCATTCATGAATCTTGGTATCATTTAGATTGCACATTAGATTGACTGGCAAAGATAAGAAACTCATGCGTACATTTAAATCCTTCATTAGAACTGAAAGGTGTTTTTACTGCATTCTGATTAATTTGCAAGTTTGCTAGCTTACCAATTTCTGGAACAACAGTACGAAATGATGCTTTGTGAATAAGGTTTGAGCTGGAATTTTGTTTCTTCGACAGGTTCCGCCTGGGTGATTCTAACCCGCTCATTTGTAGAATATTGCATATGGGGCTGGGATAACCTTCCCCGAACTATCCTCATGTATTACGCAAATTTCATCTCGTCTCCCGAAGGCTATTTCCACACGGTTATTTGCAACACTGAAGAGTTTCAGCACACCGCCATAAGTCATGATCTCCACTACATTGCTTGGGACACTCCACCAAAGCAGCACCCCAGATCATTAACTCTCAAGGACTTCAGCAAAATGATAAACAGCAGCGCCCCATTCGCTAGGAAGTTTCACAAGGATGATCCAGTTTTGGACAAGATCGATAAAGAGTTACTTGGCCGGACGAATCGTTTTGCTCGAGGAGCCTGGTGTATAGGTAGCTCTGACGGTGGTGCCGATCCTTGCTCTGTGCGTGGTGACGATTCGGTGTTTAGGCCTGGACCAGGTGCTGAGAGGTTGCAAGAGCTCATGAAGAAATTGTTATCTGAAGATTCTCGCAGTAAGCAGTGTTCCACGCAGGGATGAGAGATGCGCAGTGCATACAGATGAGAAGCTGTTTGCAATTTTTCCAAGCAAGTAGTGTTCTCTCACAAGGAAAGTTGGATGGTTGAAATGTACATTAATTGTTGATAGAATTTGTGCAATGTAGAATTTTGTTTTCTTTTCCTGAAAAATGGATTTTATTTATTTATTTTTTTTTTCTAGCTAACTATTTCCTTTACTTCTTAATGAAGAATAGATATATATATTGAAAAAACAAAAAAAGAAACATAGGGTTAATTACACGTAAATCTCTTAAAAAATATGAAATTATTCTTTCTCCCAAAAAAAAATTATAAGTTACAAAATCTTCAATTTACAATTTATACTTTTGTCATTAGGATTTTGAATGAATAAAAAACGTTGACGTTAATTAAAATAAGTGAATTTTTTATTTTGTCCCTCATCATCTTAATTCTTATCGAACCAAAATACTCCTAATAATATTTTGAAATTTGTAGAGATGCAATGTCATAATAATTAAAAGAGATAATGTTATAAAATGCTTATTATGAGTGTTTTCTTACCGTCATTTTTTTTAAAAGCTCAAAAATAAAGAAAATGAACCTTCATTGATCCGCCCAATAGGTCTGAACTTGGTGGCACATGAGCAATGTTGGTGATCCCTATATTTATACTAATTTGATAGGGCTCCAAACAAATTCAATACAACAGATCCTAACTCAACAAATAATAAGAATTCCACATTATATACATTTTCAACATCTTGAGATACACTATACAAAAAAATTTCTAAAAAATTCTCCCTAAATCTACAGCGTCTGGCCTGTCAGTAGTAGGTAACAAACTCCCTAAATTTCGAGTTTACTGGACAAGACTCGTTTAAATTTCAAAGTGGAGGTAGGACATCACTTGAAAAGTCCCATCTTTTCATTTGCCTTATTAGACATCTGGGTTTTAGCCCTGCTCAACTAGTTCAAGAAGAGGTGAACAACCAGAATTTACATGTGTTCGTAATATATATATAATTATTTGACCCCTCCAACAATGAAAATTTTACCAAATGTTTTTTACTCCTAAAATAAATAAATTTGGCTTGTGCTTGAAGTTTATACTATTACACTATCAGTATATTCGAACAATATAATTAGGATTTATACAAAAATATTTTTTTTTCTCCATTTTTCAAAAAAAAAAAAAAGAAAGATAATTCATATCATGACATTAATCGTTATAAAAAATTTCAATTGACACCACTACAAGAAATATGGTGAAGTGAAGAACTTGCATAATTCGTCGTTACTACAAGAAGTTTAGTCAAAATATTTTTTTCCTATAGGACTACCGAGCATTTGCTTTAGGTGTAGAATTTCTTCAAGTTCTCGAAGTTCCAAAACTGAGAAAACTTTGAGAAAACTTATCTTCCCCAGTTATCTGTAAGCTATAGGACCCTGAAAGGTCATTTCCAGTTCAGATTTAATTTTTCGACGTGCTTAGAAACCTCTATCTTTTTCAATACGAGATCCTCCACTTAGGTCCAGAAAACTCTCGATAATTCCTCCGCCAAGCTATTTTTGCTGAATTAACTCCGAGAATCCTCATATGAAAGCCATGGAAGCTTGGTCGGTATGATTAACTATTCCGATAATACAGGATTAATTCTCAAACTTGAGGAATCATGATAGTCGTATGCGTATGAAAACTGTATCTTGAATCTTAAAAAGGTTACCTTGTCTTTTGATATGGCCCTTATAAGCATTGTTTAGTGCAGTCGGAGCATGTATTATGGAGGGTAGTTTTCAAAAAATAATTAGTTCATTGTCAGTATATGACAACGATATCTCCTATACGCTTTGAGATTGTTTAGATTTTTTAAGTCTATAGCCGTAGAGATTGTTAAATAGAAAAGAATTTCTTATATTGATCAATCAAGTAAATTCATATCGAGTATGAAGCATAGTTATTGAAATTAATTTATTATTAGGAAATGAGGGCTATAAAACTACAACTTAAACTCCTTTCCTAACTGAAGTTAAATGAACTTAAATGGATAATTAAAATTGTTAAAAAATTTAAAGTTACGTTATACATAACCAACGTAATTCAAAGGATGCAAAAGCGACTTAGCAGAGCGCTTTATAATTTTGTTTTTCAAATTCTAATTTTAAAAAAATAGTTTTAAAATGTTTGGAACGTTAATTTCTACTTTTGAAATGATCAACGTGCTTCCAGCTATTTTTATTTTTTTATAAATAAATTCAACTTTATTTTTTTACTAATTTGCTTTTATCATAATAATCTTAATTCAACTTTATCTTTTTTAAAATTGATATTGGAGTTTATAAATAATTTAATACCAATTAAATTTGCACTTCACATATATAAATATTTAAAATTTTTATCTTTTATTTGCTATATCATTCAATTATATTATTTTGTTTACACATTATTATTTGATTAACTAATAAAATAACTTTTATTTTACAATAACACAAATTTAAATATTGTGTATGAATCAACACTTATATCAGTTAGTGGAAGTATTATTAAATGGAATTAGTATCTTTAAAAAAATAAATGTAAACATATATTAATCAATATAAAATTTATTACATTTTATGGAAGAATATTTTTTATTGACAAATAACAAGTAAAATAATAAATAAAAAATAAATATTTTTTTAATAAATATGAATAAAATAATTTTTAATTAATTAATTTATTTTAAAATATTTTCCGTTCAAACCCTAATCAATTTAATTATTATGTATTTATTATATATACTACCCATTTTTTATTCTGCTCGACTGACGAACCTTTTGTATAAAAATCACTTGTCTTACCAAAGTTTTGGCTTCTGACCCTTTATCTCCTTTCCCTTTATGTTCTTTTTACTTTGTTTCTGGTCTTTCTCGCTTCCTTTTGTTTATCTCGCCGCCATCTCCGCTGCCGTCTCCAGAGCCCCTGAGCAGCAAATACATACACAGCAAAGAACAAGCAAACGCAGCAAAATATCCACCCGAGAAGATCACTCCATCTGATAGAATCGTTCGGTCCAACCCTCAGTTCACGGCCAACCACGTTTCTGTTTGCAAATCCAAAATCGACGCCGACGCAATTCAATCTATGGGCTGCGAATCCCCCTAACCATGACCCTACGGCCTAAACAGCTAATTCGCATGGCCTGGCATAAGCTGCATACAGTATCAAATATATGCAGTGCCTTCCAACACAGGAATATGGCCATCCTCGGGTTTTAGCCCTTTCAAGTTTCAGAAAAATCCATGTTGCTGTGTTGTGTGGGTCGTGCTTTGGAATCTTTACACTTTTTAATGTTTTGCTGATCAAGTCTGACAATTTATGGATGTATTCCTAGTGCAGGGGTTTGTTAAACACAGCCCCATTAGAGTGTCTTGGGTTTGGCCATTCAGTGTACTGAGTAATTCAATTGGCAGTCGGCTTTCCTTATCGACCCAAGTTTTTGTTGAAGAAACCGCTGACGAAGTCTTGAATCAAATCCTTGCTGCTGGGCAGGACCATTCTGTTTCCAGAGAAGAAGTTTGTCTCAGTTATATTCGAAACCTCTGCGCTGCTGGAAATCTTCTAGCTGCTGCTAAGATACCGAAAAATCTACGCGGTAAGCACATCTTCCTAGGCCCTCGTGCATATGATTGCCTTCTGGAAGCTGCAGATAGGAAGAATGATATTGATATCCTCTCTCAAGTTTTCAAGGATCTTCTGGTTTCTTGTGCCTCTGTAAGATTTACTTCGTATCTTATTGTTGCTAGAGCTTTGGGAAAGCGTAATGATCCTGCTATGTTGTTGAATTTTATCAGAGATGTTTGTGAAATGGATTTTCCAAGAATTGATGTAGTTCTGAACAGGGTTATTTTTGCCCTTGCTAAATGTGGACATGTTGACAATGCCTTGTTTGTATTTGATCATATGAAGAGTTTAAAATGTAAACCGGACCTGTTTACCTATAACACTGTTTTGGCGATTTTGGGTCGTCTTGGGCGAGTAGATGACATGTTGCGTGAATTCACTTTTATGAAAACGGTTGATCTTGTTCCGGATATTGTCACTTATAATACGGTGTTAAACAGCTTGAGGAAGATGGGTAGATTAGATTTGTTCATGGTGCATTTCAAGGAGATGAGTGATAGAGGAGTTCAACCTGATGCTTTGACTTTCAAAGCTTTGATTGAGAGCTTAGGCAGATCAGGGAACATAGAAGAAGCCCTGAAAGTTTTTGATGAGATGAAATATAAGCAGATCCGTCCTTCCATTCATATCTATCGTGCACTAATTTTCAGTTTGAAGAGGATGGGAAAGATGGAGTTGGCTTTGAGATTTTCGACAGAGATGAACAAACTCTTTCAAGACTCTGTTCTTCCAAGGGATTTCCAATATGAGAACAGATAATTAGCTATCATAACTAGTGAATTTTCAGTCTTATCATATGGTTATCGAAGAGATAAACCTGCTAGTTCGGCCTGCTACTGGAGGCTGTTGATATAGCATAGCAAGAACTTGAACTCATCACCCCTTCAATAGAAGGGAAAATGGAAAATAAGAAGGAAAAAAGAGCTTGGATGTCTCCGCTCAAATTTCTTAGGTACAGATCATTGTAAAATCATCTTGTCCTCTGCCTCTAGGATTTATTCTGAGTTCAAAGATTCTGCTTCATAGGTCATTAGACACTTGAAACGAAAATGTTAATGTGAATCTATGATAGAAAGTGAAGAGCAGGAGACTTTCATATTATTTTAATTTGCTCTCCCTGCTAGTTTTTTCAGGGAGCTTCTATTACTATTCTTTTCATGTTATCTTAATATCCAACAACGAGACAATCTTGAAGAGCAGAGTACTGTGCTTGTTTGCTGTCAAATACTTTCTATCTTATCTCATCCGACTCTATTGATTATGTGTTTGGCGTGGAGAAACTTTTTTCATCTAAAAATAACATCTCAGACACAATGGTGATTGGGACACAGTGAAGTAGCACCAAGCAGTGTCACAAGGTTAAGCAAATAAGCAGCACCCAGTTGAAGCAGTTGAATCAGATTTAGGCTACTGGGAAATATCATCCATCAGAAAATTTTCTACTAAAACCGCTTGGCTGCATAAAATACAAGAGATATGCAGCCTTTCTAAGTAGTATCTGGCCTGATTCTGTCGCTCAAACAATATTTGTTCAGGCTTAGACTGTTAAACCAGTAGATCCAATTGATGATGTCCTCAAGTGGAAAGGATTCTGCATTGCTTCACGCTGCCAATGTTGTACACAAGAGGAAACAGTAGCTCACCCTTTCATTTCAAGTGAACGAATGTGGATGATTGGTCCTTGTTTGGCATCAAATTCAGAGCTCAAATCCCATAAATGAATTCCATTGTGGCTCTGCACATCAGAACCATAACGCCCATGTTAATCCTGTGGTTCATATGGTGGGCCAGAAAGGCAGCAAAACAGAAGGTGATAAAGTTTCGGTCTAGTGCAATAATTGCTCGGATTATCGGTTATTCATACTTTGTTGCATAAGGCTAAGCTGTTGACATTTCAGCTCTGGAAGAGTGGTCTATCGTCAACAAGTTCACTGATTAACCTAGAGCTGCTGTAAATAGTTTCATGCTTTGTCAGGTGACGTCAATGAAACCACCTCTTGAGTGGATCAAGGTCAGTACTGATGGTGCAGCTGGAGGGAACCGGACATGGCTGGAGCAAACGTAGTGTGGCTTGAGTTGAGACTATGAAGGTAAGGTTTGCTTTGCCTTTAATGAGTATGTGAGAACAAAATATATGTGAGCAGACGACCTGGTAGCAGTATTGAAAGGTATTTTGTGTCATAGTAATAACTTTCACATGTGTGGATTGAATTGGATGCACTCTCAATTATCCAACTTATATCAAAGAGGTGGTAGTATGTGCATTGGGCACTACAGCACAACTTATGAAATTGAGGAGGCTTATGGTGGACATGCAACTGAAAATAACACACATACACTGCGAGGGAGATCAAGTGGCAGATTTCTTCACCAACTGGGCCAGTGACGAGATTCATAGAGATTTTTAACTTTGAAAGATGTTGCAGTAGGACTTATTAGAACCGAAAGAATAGGATTATCTTGTTTCAGTTTCAATAATATAAGGTTTCATTTCGTTGAAATGAGAGGAAAAGGGAAGTAAAAGGGGAGAGGGGGAAAATAATTGTTTTTTTTTTTTTTTTTTTTCTAGTTGTTTGGTATAATTGGAAAGTGAGTAAATTTCATATATTTCCACTTGACTGGTATGAGTAAAAAAATTGAGAAGAAAAAGGCTATTTTTTGTAATTTTATTGAATAACCATTTTCTTTATTTTGTATTAGAAAATAAATAAATTAATATCATATTAAGATAAGTAAATAAAATATTTAAAAACCTTATTAATAAAAAAATATTTATCAGACGAGCACAAGAATAATTTTTATAAAAAAAATTCATTGTTGTCTTCAATATAGTAGCTTTCATCAATTTTGTTATCTTGTTTTTGGCAATTATGTATAGTATTATCATCGGAAGGATAGAAAAAATTGAAAGAAATTATATATGTATATATATATATATATATATATATATGGCAATAGAGTAGATAAAAATAAGGGTAAATTACAACGACCTCCCCTGAAGTTTTGTATACTAACGAATACCCCCTCGTTTGAAATATTATCAATATTTATATAATTTTAACAGTTGTCTATTAATTAATTCAATCCATTAGGTTTTCATTCATCTTTTGTGGTTAACTAATTAAAATATCTATTTTTTAATTTTTTTATAGTATAAGTGGGTAGGCTTTTTTTATAATTTTTAAACTTTTTATTGATCCCGTTCAATTTTTTTTATGAGTTTTTAAATTTATAATTCTACAATAACGAGGGAGTATTCGTAATTATGACAAATATCAGAGAAGGTCGTTGTAGTTTACCCTAAAAATAATTATATATTTTTTCCATTAGGCGGAAATAAAATTTTACTTTGAAGATGCTTTATATACATCGAGTTTTACTTTCCTTTCAACTATGCCCCCTGACCAAACACCAAACTATCTTATAGGTTCTCATTTGCTTTCACTTTTTCTCACGCTTTTAGGGAGAAACGCAACTTTAGATGCTGACCATGGGATGGAAAAGATAATGGGAGCTGTCCGATCAAAGGTTTGATTCAAATTGGGGCTAAATTAAACTCTCAGACAGATGACGACGTCGTCTCAGGAGGATTAGGGCCGAATTGGGGAAGAAATTAGGGATTTCAACTCTGCTGCTAAATCCCTAGAAGGACCGACAAGTAGACACGTGGAAGCGAACGAAGGTGCGTAGCTGGCACAGTTATGGAGTTGTTGTTTTGTGCTTTTGAAGCTTAAAAGGAGGATGAACAGATCAGAGCAAGAATTTTTTAGAAATTAATTGTAGCTTTTCACTTTTTACTTTTTTGTCGATTTTGACTGTAACTCCATGTAAGAGGGAAGAGAGACGTTTTTTGGGGATTATTGTGAAATGAACTAAGTTTCTGCCTTTCTCCCAACATGTGTGTTCTTCTCTTTTCTCCCATCCCCTTCTGTTTTTATGTCTTTTCCAGAATTTATTCTTGAATGTTACAAATGGTATCAGAGCCAGCCCAACCTTAGACCTGTGGTAACAATGTCTGACGGAACTAGACCAAAAGAATTGAAGAATCTCGAAAGAAAACAGAGGTGATACTAATGGATGAGAAAGCTAGAAGGAAAGCAAGTGAAAAACAGATGCATGCTCTCCTTGATTATATAAATAAAACCCAAGATGAGTTACAGGCTGTTGTAATGAATATGGAGCATACGATGGTCACTGTGCAGCAATAGCTCCAAAGTGTAGTTGAACAGATACAACAATATAATAGGAACAAGTCTATACTTGCTAAAGAGCTCACTGCATACATGGAAAAACGATCATCATAAGAATCACTGCACAAAAACCAGCTGGGAATGAGAGCTCTAACCAGGACAACTCAACAGGCTACAACTCTATCCAATGGATGGAATTCCCCTTCTTTAATGGTGACGAGTCAAGGATCTGGGTGAGGAGATGCACAAGGTATTTCCAAATGATTCCCATTCCTAAAGATCAGAAGGTTTCCCTTGCTGCAATATACATGCAGGAGAGAGAGCTAAGTTACGGTATCAAGGAAGTGTTGAAAAGAGGGGGGTACCTTCCTGGACAGAGCTTACACTGGCTATCTTGGAAAAGTTTGAGGATTTGGATTATGAGAGGGTGATGTCTGAGTTCAATATGTTGCGGTAAGAAACCACTGTGAATGCATATTTGAGAAGTTTGAAGAATTGGAATCCCACATGCTTATATTCAACAAAAATCTGAATGGGGACTTCTTTATGATGAAGTTTATCAGTGGGTTAAAGGATGAGATAAAGGGGTATGTAGCCACTATGAAGCCCACCACACTAAACCAAGCTACTGTTCTTGCTAGGAAGCAATAAACCATGGTGAATGCTATCCTCAGAAAGACCAATCAGCAGCAAAAGAACAACCCCGACAAGACCTCTTATAAACCTCCAAACAAAAACCAAGCTTACAAGCCAGCATTCAAACCTTCCTTCAAAACTAGAGAGGAGAATCCTCAAACCAGAAGGTTCTTAACTGAAGCAGAAGTGAAGGCCAAAGAAGGAAAAGTATCTTTATCATAAGTGTGATGAGCCCTATACACCTGGACATAGGTGCAGATTGAGATATGTTTGCATGCTAATGAGTGAAGAGGAGGCTAAAACTTATGAGGAAGATATAGGGAAATTATAGGATTCGGCTAAGCATCAGGAAGAGGAAGATACCACTGTCTCTTTCCATCTATGTGTGGGAACATCAGTAGCAACACACTGAGGGTCAATGGTACAGTTAATGGCAAGGAAATACATATTATCATTAACAGTGGAAATAATCACTGTTTGATTGATGAAAAAGTGATTTAGATATTAAGTTATAAGGTGGAATCTGCTACTCCTATGTTGGTGAGAGTGGCTAATGGGGGAAAGATGTTGAGCAAGTTTATCTGCCCTACATTCTGTTGGGAGATACAGGGACACCAATTCTTACATCCCGTGAGTGTTCTGAAACTGGGAGGTTATGATTGTGTCTTGGGGTGTGACTAGCTTAGTGTCAACAATAGTGGAGTTGGATTTCTACCAATTACAAGTAACTATCAATCAGGCAGGGAAGAAGATTGTCTTGAAGGCTCTAAATGAAAAAGGGGACTTGAAAATACTTTCAGTCCACTCCCTGAGTGAAGTGTTTAAGGATCTCAGAAAATTTGTGTTGGTGTTCTTTGATGACATACTGATATATAGATATTGGAATTGTTGAGAAAACACCAGTTATATGCGAAGCAAATCAAGTGTTCTTTTTCTCAATCACAAGCTCACTACCTTGGTCACGTGATTTCTGTGAATGCAGTAGACATAGATCCATAAAAGGTATGCATGAAGAACTGGCCAACACCTACCACTGTTAAGGCTCTAAGAGGCTTCTTGGGACTTATTGGCTACTATAGAAAGTTCATAAAAGGATATGGAGTTATCAGCAGACCATTAACTGCCTTACTGAAAAAGGATGCCTTCTTATGGAACTCTGTGGCTGAACAAGCATTTAATCAGCTGAAGGAGGTGATGACCAGTGCATCTGTCTTGGCTTTACCCGATTTATCCTAGCCTTTTGTAGTAGAAACTAATGAATGTGGAAAGGGCAGTATTGATGCAAGGTAGTAGGCCTATTGCTTATTTGAGTAAAGCATTGGCTGCAAAACACTTGGGGTTGTCTACATATGGGAAGGAGCTTTTTGGCTTTGGTTTTGGCAGTCACTAAATGAAACACTACTTAAGGGAACCATTTTATCATAAGAATAGATCAGAAAAGCCTGAAACATACTTTTGACCAGAGAGTTGATTCTATTTTGCAGCAGAAATTGGTAACAAAACTTTTGAGGCTTACCTACAAGAAAGGGAATGAGAATAGGGTTTGCTGATGCTCGCCAGGTTAGAACATAACAACAAAGAGGGTCAGTATTATGCCGTTTCCACTCAGATACCACTTTGGATGCAGGTTCTACAAAGCAGCTATTAAGGAGACACTTTATTTCAAGCAACCATACAGTCTAAAGTGCTGGATTATCAGTCTCACCTTAGTTATACTTATGGTCCTGGGATTTTGATGAAGGGGCACAGAATCTTTGTTGGTAGCCATGGAGAAACAAGAGGCAAAATCTAAAACTTTGCATGATTCAGCCTTAGGGGGATATTCAGGTATCAATAGTACATATCAGAGGCTTAAGATATTGTTCTATTGGCCTACCTTGAAGGATGAAGTGCACACTTGGGTGAAGGAATGTGAAGTATGTGAGGTCTAGGCATGACAATAGTGCCTATCCAGGGTTGCTACAACCACTCCCTATTCCTGAGCAAGCATGGTCATGCATATGCATGGATTTTATTGAGGGATTACCTAAATTTGAAGGGAAGGATTCAATAGTGTCGGTGGTTGACAATTTCACTAAGTACATTTCATCCTCTCAAGCATCCTTACACTGCTACCACTACAACTAAGGTTTTCTTTGATAATGTCCACAAGCTACATGGCCTCCCTGTTAGTATAATGATTGACAGAGACAAGATCTTTACCAGCAAGTTTTGGAAGGAGTTATTTGATCTCGCTGGGGTTTCTTTGGATACGTCTTCTGCCTACCATCCACAAAGTGATAGGCAGACAGAAAGGATCAACCAATGTCTGGAGAATTAGTTAAGATGTATGTGTCACCAACAACCAAAAAAGTGGATGCACTGGCTCACCCTTGCAGAATTCTGGTTTAATACCAATTTTCACACAGGTCTTAAAGCCACTCCCTTTCAGGCTCTCTATGGTTATCCTCCTAACCATCTAACTATAGGGCCTTACCTGCAGAACCACCACACTGATGTTGAGGAGTTGATTCAGGAAAGGATCAAAATCACTCAATTATTAAAGTAGAACTTGCAGCTAGCCCAGAACAGAATGAAACTATACGCAGACAAGAAAATGACAGAGAGGGAGTTTGAGGTAGGAGATGAAGTATTTCTTATGCTCGAACCTTACAGACAAACAAGCTTAGCACTCATAAAACAACTCAAATTATCTGTCAAATACTTTGGACGCTATAAGGTGCTGGAAAGAATTGGCAATGCTGCCTATTAACTTGATCTACCCACCTAAGTCCAAAATTCACACTATTTTCCATGTGTCACTGCTGAAGAAAAAGATTGGAACTAAGTATTTCCCTTCACTGAATTTGCTCGAGCTTAAAGATGATGTCTTCAAGATTTATCCAGCTACTATCCTAGCCACGAGACTGTTCCATATAATAATGTGGGAGTTCCTCAAGTTCTTATCGAATGGTCACATTCTTCACCAGAACAGGCCACCTGGGAAGATTATGGAGTAATTGAGGCAAGGTTCTCAGGGTTCAATCCTTGGGGACAAGGAAAAAGAAAAGGGGGAAGGAATGTCACGCTTTTGGAGAGAAACTCGGCTTTAGATGCTAATGGGAGTTGTTCAAACGTACTGTAAAGGGAATAGCATTCCTTATTTACTTGACATGTTGCTTTACTTGTGTATTTTCAAGATCAACATAATCAACAGGTAGGGATCAAGCAACTCCACTTGTGCACGTGTGGTGTTCGCACAAAAAAAAAAAAAAAAGACAAAAACTTTATTTTATTATTACATATATTATGTATATCGTATTTTTACTTTCTTATTGATTTTTTTTTTCACAATACGTGGAGGCAAAATAAAAATACATGCAATTTAAAGTTTAAATTGCAAGTACGAAATATGCTTATTTAATAGAAAAATTAACTTTAATTTTATTAATATAAATAATATTATAAATCAAATTAAAGAAATAATATATAAATCAACAATTCGAAATAAAAAAAACAGCAATTACGAAAAGAAAAACGACATTATTATAAGAACGTGATGGTGTCAACCAAAGCAATATTTTCTTTCTCCTTAGTTTCCCTTCAACATGAATTTGGATCTAATCCGGATCGAATCCGGACCCGTCCTATTTGTAGTGGGTTTGAAGCCACAATTGCTTCCTGAATTTTGATGTTATCGACCCAAAGTCGACCTAAACTCAGTTCTTTTAATATGTTTTACATATTTTGTGTATTTATGTGAAATATATTTACACAAATATGAAGAATATATGTATATTTTTATTACACTTATATAATTTATGACTTAGTTTTAATGTATATAAATAGCATATATTTTAAAAGTGTTGATATTTCAAAGTATAAAATGTACATATACAAATTTATAAAAATATTTAAATTTTCAATAATATTATTGTTTTCGTATTTAGAAAATTATAATAGTATTTTTTATTTATACATTTTAAACTAGGTCTGGCTACTCCAATCCGTCGGATCCTCATCCAAGACAGATTGGGTACCGAGTCAAAGAAATTCTTGAAAAATCGACTCTCAAAATTTGACAAATCGAGCCCAAACTCTACCCGTTGTCATCCCTATTCCTGATACACCATTGGCATTGTGCTTATATAGTTCTGAAATGATGCCAATTGCACTGTATATACAGGTTCAGTTCCAGAGGCCAATGAACAGAAAACGTGAACGTCTACTAACAGGGAAATTCTAACACGGATTCGATTCAGTCAATCTCGAACCAATTATACGCACTTTCATATGATTAGTGTACAATTAAGAAAAGTAACCAATTACAGAGTAAGTGTATCACAATTACTCTGTAATTGGTTTGGTTAGACCAAACTTGGAAACATGCGATGACATTATTATGTATAGATTGACTAATGATTGTTAGTCTATTTTAAATAAATGTCTGATTTAGTATTGCTACAAAGGAAAAAGGTAACAGAAATGCCAGAAAGTTGGAAATAGCTGCAGTCAGTGTCACCTTTTACTTGTCCACAAGAGAAAAAACACAGCACATTATCCACCTTTTCATAAGTACCCCTATAAAACCTTTATGTACTGGAGTTTGGAGGCATTAAGCCTGTACAAGAAATCACAGCACTCCGGGCTAGTTTTCCTTTCTCTTGGCAGCAGAGCACTCCCTTGTTTCAGATACGACTTGAATCTCTCCCGAATACAAATCTCCTACTCCAGTCACCAATTACTAGTAATCTCGTCCGCCAGCTAACTTGCTTACTGTACATAAATAAATCACACGTCAAACGCTGAACGCAAGATTGCAGCAGGAGCCATCTTAACCAAGAAAACATACTGACCTTGCATATACAGAATACCAAAGCCATTGTGTGCTGCGGCCCATGGAAACCCAGTCTCCAGGCAGCTCAGCTGCGGCTTGCTCCCCACCAAGGGGTGCGAATTGCCCAAGATGCCGATACCTATTTGTCAAGACACGGGAAAATATTAGAATATGTAAAGGGTATATAAGAATTTGTGAGTATGTGAAGAGGGACTATGTTGGATTGTTGCTTGCTAATGCAATTTCCCAGTGATGAAAAATATGTAATCTGGAACAGAAAATCTCATTCAAGAACCTATCCATGTGTCGACCCCATCAGGTCTGAGGACCTTCATGAACAAGCCATACTTTACACAAGGTTAGACGTTTATGAACCAGGGTAATACATCACTGCTCCCAGCCTATAGACTTCATCAGAATGTAAAGCAACGGCACTCTCCTAGTCCATCTTTTTAGCCATAGTAACACTTCAGGCGAACATGGATCAACTCTATCCCAGAGATTGTGCAGATTCTTCAATTTTTTCTAATGTAGGCCAGACGATCCTTTCTATTGGCAATACATCTCATGTCTGTTTGCAAGAACTCATTACTATCCAACATGACATGCCATTTTGACCATTCAAATACGTATAACTCGTCCCTTGTCAGTTGATCTAATAGAAAAACAAAGAGAGGACGAAAGATAAAGAATGTTCCTGCAAAGTTACTTATCTTGACATTTGGCAGATGTCAGTGATCACATAAACTATAGACAAAAAGGTTGCTAGATGTATGTCCTTTCCTCTTGCACAGGGATGATCACATAAACTATAGACAACATTATGGTACATAATGTCTGGATGTCATACTCACCCTCATGGAACAGAGTAACACTTATATGGAGCCCTTAATTATTTTGTTTGTTGCCTAAACATAGACTGAGAATTTACACATGGATTAGGATCGACTGGGACAACGAGAAATGCAGATCAGTTGAGTCAGATCTAGAGTGACCATCAAGACCTTAATAGAGAAATAACAAATCAGAATAAGAAAATCAAGAATAGTAGCAGTAAAGTTTTATAACCTTCTCAAATAGTGAAACTGCATCCAGAGGATGAGAATTAAAAGAGAACTGATCTAAATGACTACAAAGTGAGAAACGGCAGTGTTGGAAAGCAAACCTAGAGATATAGTAAATGATATGAATCTTTCTGATCAACTAAAAGATGCAGTGCCGCTGCAGATAAGAACTGAATTTTTCAAACATAGAATTATCCCAAAGCCCAAAGTATATCACTTCATAGGATTAGTTCTTTAGGTTTCTAGAATTAGTACAGATGTTGAATCTGTCCCGACTCAATGCTAATTGATAGGAATCTGGGATAATAATGATAGCTTCAGAGTTTTCCAAACATGAAGTGACTGAGGATGTACCAGTAGCCCAGCTTGCAATACATGTAAGTGAAAATACGACATTGGCGGTACCACAATTAAGTTTGCACATAATACTGTAACTTTGAACCAAGAACTCAGGAGGTTTCCGTATTTAACAAAGAATAAAGTGGGGAAAGAATGAGCAAAGTACAGACAGATGAGTCTGCAGAAAACCTAGTGATGCAATATTACAAGAAAAGTTCCATTTTAAAGGAAAGAAGTATTTAACTATTTAACAACTTGTGTAGCATTAACTTTTAGGTCTTTGGAAAAAATAGAAAGCTGGGGAAGGCCTTAATTAACTTCGGACCCTATAGGCTGGTAATATACTGGACAAAGCGTATGGTAGTAACAAATGGTGCATCAGGTGCCAAGACAAAAAAGGTAATATTTCAGTTCAGGTGGTCGTCCCAGTATATCCCAATCATCGTGATACAGTATCCATAACACCAAGTAGAACAGTAGCAGTTGCTTTGTATGATATGAGCAGGCATAGAGATTACGGGAAGAAAATTCCGCAGTTTTATATGACTTAGGGAAATAGACACAATCGTTGAGGTAGTCAGGGTGTAATCCAAATGAACTCCTTTTCCTGGAAGGAAATGCTTCCATGATTCAGAAAAACAACTTCACACTAGTTTCGTCAGTTATATAGGACTCGCAAGGGCATGCAGCCAGCACAAAAAAGTGGTTTTCTGCATACATCTTAGATTAACCATTACCATTTCTGAATTCTTCCCATTCTAGGCAAGGATATAATTAGAATTTTAAGTAAAGAAATCAATGAGATGCTCATAAAGAAAAAAGTTTACTGGAAGGGGCGAAATTCATGACGACCACCACTTCTGAACTTGCGGGGACCCTCAGGATCGGATTTACATTTCTCCCGCATGTTGAAGCACCTAGCAAGGTATGCACCTTGTTGAGCAGCAACCTAATACGGATGACAGTAAACCAGAAACTCATGTCTTGGTGGTCACGGAATGACAGGAAGATTAACTTCAAAGCAAGCTTACTTGAGCAGTAGCAGGAAGGCTCTTCATCTGTTTATCTACATGTGATAGTGCTAACTTGAACCCTTCAACATCAACCTCTTCTCTGTCATTTCCTTCCGCATCTTTTAGTAGGTCAGTTACGTCAAACAGATGCTTGTTCTTCAAATATAGTTCCACTTGGGGGTACCGGATGATGATATCTTCAACCACATCTTTGAATTCTTCAATAGTTAGAGTACCAGAATTGTCCTTGTCGGCAGCTTTGAATATGGCTGATATATCTTCCTGTAACATAAACAGATAACAATGGCCATGATGCATTACTATAAAAGAAATTGAACCTTTACTTTTAAAGCAAAACTAGAAAGAATCACGTGCCATGCATGTTTAGAAACAAGTATTTACTTGTAAGGGAAAAATATATATATTTAGATGTAAATATTTTACTTATAGCTTAAATAAAATGATCTTCATAATTTTATTAATAATTTTATAACTAAATTATTATTGTACACAATTATATTTTCAAAAAAAAAAAAAGAAAATCTACATATATTTTTTAATTGTTGAGGAGATAGTTCAGTTTTATCATTTGCAGTTCATTTTCCAAAAGTGATTAATGCGAGGTGGTATGATTATGCTAAGCATATTTCATTATTAACTATTTTTCAATATACTTTAAATTTGTAATTCCACAATTTTGAATTTTCATAACTTAAACTTAATAGAGTTGGTGCATTTGTTTGCAAATATTTATTTATATTCTTAGAATTTTTGCCTTTTTTTTAAAAATTTAATTTATTCATACAAATTTTTTCCTATGGAATCGATTTCTCTTTTTGTTATTATCTACCCAATTCTTTTATTTATAAGTTTTCAATATAATTAGCTCATTTTTTATTCATTACTCTGTAGGAACTAATTTTGATCCACTAATCTGTTGAATAATAAAATTGTAAATTTGAAATTATAGACTGTTAAAATGTGATTATTTAAAACTTTATAGATCTGATTATTCGCTATTTTTGTAACACTAACTATACAATAGTCTATTCTCCCTTTATTTATTCTTTTACCAATATCTTTTTGTTTCTAAATTTTCTGAAAATGATTGAATATATACTATTTATTAGTTATTTTAAGGAAAAACCAAGTGAATAAACCCTTAGTATCGAAAATAATCTAGCTCGTACCATTAAATCCAATAATTAGGTCAATATACTCAGTACTTACTACTCTATATAGATCTTAAATTTGGTTATGCACTATTAACATTGTGTAAATCCTTCTTCAACCTTTTCCTTCAGCTTCCTCTTATATATAATGTCATTTTCTTTAGGACATTCATCAAATTGATATTGTTCCTTAATTTAAACTCCTAATCGTATATGTTGTTGTTTTACTCCATGATATTGAAAAAAATAATTGATACAAAAAAGTGAAAATGAAAACATATAAAGAATTGCTTATTATTAAAATAAAGTCGATTAGTCAGACTTCTTATATCTTAAATTTTTCACCTTAATAATATTGTTAAATTTCTATTTACTACATTTTATTTTAAATATGTTAGGCTATATTTTAAAGTTTTACCTTGTTATTTTACATATGCTCACTTACAATTCAAATAAAATTTTAAGGTCAAATATTAGTACATGACCTAAAAGTTTAATTTTCCTTGCAATATTTAAATTTTTTTCTAAAAAATTAATTACATCGAAATATTATTTGCCATTTTTATATTGTTTTAGCTAGAAATGTTTTTCATCCTAAAACTGTATCTAGGTAATTTAAAGGAATAAGGACTATTAAATAGTTCCCTTCTCTAGTAAAATTTTATTTTTTTTATATGTAATTCTTCTTTATTATTACTTAAGCAAATGTACGAATGTTTTTTCACAATATGAACAAATACTAACAAGATTCACACTATATATTTCATACATAGTGTGAATTTCAAAATCAAAATGTTCTGTCAAAACGAGGTTAAGATCAAAAAACATCCAGAGCAATGTTGATGGATTTGAGAAAACTTATCTTGTTCTTCTATTCTTCTGTTTGAAAGTTTAGAGTACAAATTATAACTGGGATCTTTCAGGTTATGATAACTTCAAGACCACAAATTATATAATATTTTCAAGTTCTTACTGACACGTTTGCTCTCCTTAACATGCTTAACAGCACTTTAGGCAGTGATGGTGGCTCTTCTTAGCTTTTGAGTCAGTAGATCACACATTCAAAACTTTAAACTTCTATAAGGGAACTGCTTACTGACAAACCTAATGGCGTAAATGTTTGCTTCTTGACAAATAAAATTTAAAGATAATTTGAATAGATCTGTAAACAGGGAAGATTCAGTGAAGGGCAGTGTTATGGTATTTAGTAACATGAAAACCAGATTAAAGCTTTTACATGCTGAAACTAGATGCGCCCTTAAGCATAGAAAGCAAGGTAAAGTATCTAAATTACCATGATTTTCTTTTGATCTACAGTGGCACAATCACCAAGAGCATACACTTCTTCACACCCCTTTACTCGCAACCATTCATCAACTGCAAGAATCCGTCGGTTGCCCTGTAAAGACAAAATGAAGCACAAAATGTAATTCCTGTGGCAATAATGGTCGTCACATCCAATGTTCGGACAAACCAAGATTAAAGGATGCATGTGCAAACAAAAGAACCCTACTATCACCGACTCTGCCCCAAGACATGAAGGATATGGAACAAATTTTGGCTATAATACAAAACGTACCTGGCCAATTTGTTCCATGAAGTCCTTCAAAACTGGCCTAGTGCTGACTCCAGTAGACCATACTACCATTCCATGAGGTATAGAAATATTCTGCCCTGTAGATTTTGTTTTCATGTTGATCATCCTATCTGAAACACTCAAGACACGGTGTCCTGTTAAAACTTCAATGCCATCTCTTTGAAATTTCTGTTCAGCAAATGTGCTAATCCTTTCATCAAACCTACAGAAACATTCGATATCTCAGTTGTAATAGCTGACCTGAACTTCTCAACATGAAACATGGAGAAAACATGTTAGCATAACCTCCAAAATGAGTTATATTTACATGGATTTCCTTGTCCACTCTTCGAAGAAACTTATGTAGAATGAACAACTATTTTATCCAGCAAGTACAAAGAGAGACCAGAGGACTGAACTCTTTGTTTTAAGTTCAACTATTATCTGAGCATCACTTGTCTTCAAATTGATATTCGAAGAAACTTATGTAGAATGAACAACTATTTTGTCCAGCAAGTACAAAGAGAGACTAGAGGACCAAACTCTTTGTTTCAAGTTCAACTATTATCTGAGCATCACTTGTTTTAAAATTGATATTCAGAAATTAGCCTACAACTATCTTTTATCACTCCTTTTGCATTTAACTAATTTTCTCATTGTCTCCCACTTCAAATCAAAGGAAAATTGAAATTTGTTCTTCTTTTATGATACAGCCATTAGATATTTTGGATAAGGAGTCAACGAAGGAAAGTCCAATTGATAGACTCCGTCATGACACTTGAAATATAAATTCTATGGACATGACTGACCAAGAAGACAATCTCTCAATAACACCAAAATGAGAGAAACAAAAAAGCAAGAACCATAAAACAAGATTAGATGATTATTTAAACTAATCGTGCAGAAGCTGACCATGACGAGGACAAGACCAAAGAGCTCGGAATTTTGTTTCCCTTAGACCATGAGAACACTAAGTTGTAGCAGGTGGCCGCACCATTCACTTTACTACTATATAATATCCAAAAACTAATTAGAACTGAATACAGGTGTCAGAGTGCTATTTGGAAGTATCTTGCCTGCACAAAGTAAACTTATGTATGTTGGTTGCTTACGTGTTTAATATATGATCACCAGATTGAATCACTGATATGCTCACTAAATCTTTAACAGAGGGGTATATTTTGACCAAATCTTCATAAACAAAATCATGAAGCTCTGCAGCAAATTCTACACCAGTTGGACCTCCTCCTACTATAACAAAATGGAGGTTAATC
>NC_026160.1:1778457-1815168 GCF_000512975.1 Sesamum indicum | reverse complement strand
CTGGAAGAACAGCTTTTTCAAAACAATCAATCACTGTCCTGCGTATCCTTTGAGCATCCTCTACTTCCTGCATGAAATACTATTGAATGTAAGTAAAGCATGATTAACAACACGCCAGTAAATTTTATAGCAAGTATCATTTTGTGAATTAGGACATTACCTTCAGAAAATGGCAATGCTCCATGACACCGGGAGTATTGAATGTGTTTACTTGTGCCCCAATAGCTATGACTAAATAATCATATTCTAAAGTAAATTCATTACTCCCAGCTAAATTCTCATCAATATTGGACCGGCAGAAAACCTTTTTGTTTGCAGGATCGATCTTCAGGCATTCTGCTTCCCAGAACTTAATTTCACCATTCCTCTGCATGATATTTTGAAAGAGACACTTTGTGAATAAAGATTTTAATAAAAAAAACCTAATACCAATCGGGAATATCCCCATGGTTACCAATAAAAGTTAGAAAGCTTGAGAAAATGTAAAATAGTCTGCAAAAGAATTAAGAAAAAAATTGAATTTCCGAACAGATGTACGCATGCCCCAATTAAAGAAAGGAGCTAGGCATGAGCTCCACGAGCAGTCAGATAGAATGAGGGGACAAACATAAACCATACTTGATTTAAAACTGGCTTACCTTTTTTATAATGTTTCGAACTGGCTCTACAATGCTTCTTGCGTCAACTGTTCCACATGTCACGCTCGGTAACAAAGGAGTGAATGCAAAGTAATTCCTTGGTGAAACCACCTGAACATCATAGGAGGAGATATCCAAATCTTTCAGGAAGCTAGTACCAGCCCATCCTGTTCCAAGCACTACCACCTTTTTCCTCTGTGTTTCCTTTTGAATCTGCGTAAAACTTGATCCATCCCCATTTGAAGGAGATTCTGCATATGAAATGAGGCTTCCACTACTGTAACATCATACAACCGAATCATAATTGTGTTACAAGTCCAAAATATGATAAAACATAAAGAACAAGTAGAAGGTAAAGTATTTATGCATTTTGTCATGCTAAGAGACCATTTATTATTGAAACCTTGGGAATTAGATGAGTGTCATGGAACTTTTCTGAAAGAAATTCATTCTATCAGAGGAAGCTTTCAGGAAATGAATAGCTGACATAGTCTGAACCGAATAATCTCTTAATTTCTACTAACACCATATGCATAGAAAGCTTCAATAAAGCATCACAAGAATTCAAGAGTCAGTCAAAGGTGGTGCTCGTTTCTGACTAAGGTCTTCGCTATGTTTCACCTGAAATCACTACAGGAAATCGTTTCACCTAAAACACCACAAGAAATCTTGAAGCAGCACCTACCTTCATCTACTTTTTTATGATAAACTATTACAACTAACAAGTAACAAAGTTCTAAAATGTGACTTTATAGCTGGTCAAACAGTAAAATAACCAACCAAAAAACTTAAAAACAACTGGCAACTTTACAGGGGGTTGATCTCAAATCAACCCAGGTAGATTCCTAACACCAAACCTGGACGGGGAAGAATACGGGTCCTTCGAGAAAACAGTTGCACCTTATGTCACAGAATTATGCAAAACCTGAAGAGCAAACGAGGAAGAGGGAAATGATATGTATGATGGGGGTCAAATGGAACCTGAGAGAACAAACAAACAAAAGCTTGGCTGAAGCACGATCACCGCCAAGAATCCTGTTGAAATATGAGAAAAACCTCATCCTGATCTGCCACCACACTTTTGCCTTCACAATAGCTGACAATTGAGTGCTTTCTTGAAATTCTGCGAGAAAACACACAACACTTGTTTGTACTGTCAAAGTCTGTAAAGACTAGCTCTTTCCAGGGAGTTAAGACCCTCATGAATGCGGGTTATAGACATTTTCTCCATTTAATACTATAAATAGGCAAAAAAATTTAAAACTTGGATGAATCTATGTAAATGAGATGTCGTACGTCGTCTTGGGAGAGTTGTACCTTGGTGTAGAAAGAGAAAAGGCAGTGTTGTTTCTCTCCCTTACAATTGGAGTGTTCGAACAGTCAGTTTGACTTGTGAGTTGTGTTGCTGCTCCAATTTTTGCGAGTGTCTGCTGCCGCCCATCAGGAGTAAACATCCCACAAGCAGATCTGGAGAGCTTTTCCTTTTTTGTCTATTCGGTTCTCCCGAGTATATAAAAATAATCATAATATAAATCAAAAAATAAATTATAATTTATGAATTTATTAAACGTGATTGAAAAAATTAAAAGTCGCTCAAAAATGCCCGAATTGAATCGAAGCAAACCGTTTTTCATTATTTATTTTTAAATCATAATTTTAAATTTAGAGTAAAATTACACTACACTATTGATTTGATTTTAGTTTATAACTTAAAAAAATGGTCAAAAATGGAACCCCACCGCAACAAAAATAATTAGTTTTTTAAATTATTTATATAGTAATTCAATACGATAATTAATTTTTAGAAGAATTTCACATTCAAATTATATAATACAAAAATTCATATGTTATCAAATTGAACTTTATACAAAAAAAAATATGTTTAATTTTTAACTTGCATTTTTTTTATTTTTGTTATAAACATTAAAATCGCCAAACCACGCCTTTGATTTGATTTTAAAATTGGCAATTTAAAAAATTATTTTATAAAATTGCCAATAACATTTCAATTTGAAAATAAATTTAAAAAATCGAAATCGCACTGTGAGCATCCCTAAAATTTATTAAAAAAGTAGCGATTTTGATGTTTTAATTGTTGATAGGGGAAAAATTGTAATTTATAGAATGATTAAAAAATATATTAGAAATACTATTGTGGACAATTCTTTAAAAAGAATAGAATGAATTGAAATAATAACAAATTAATAAGACTAAAGATTCTCTTTTTTTAATAATAGTACTGGTTATTGTTGCACGCAATTTCCGAAAATAAATAAAAAATTATAATATGTGATGAAGAGAAAAAAAAATATAAAAAGACACAAAACGTAGTGAGGTGATGAAAACAAAAAAAGTACGTAAGCTAAAAACTTTGGGGTGAAGTAAGAAAGAACTTTTTTTTATAATTGTGGGTTTATTAGAAATATGGAAACTTGTAAGAAAAAATTAATTGTACTAAGGGTGTATTAGACTTATGAAAGTTTATGGGGCGAAAAATATGGAGAACATGAGAGAGAAAAATGGAGTAGTGGGTTCATAGAAAAAAATTTATAATTATAAAATAATTAAAAAATTAAAATTACTAATATGGGCAATTAATTTTGAAAAACTAAAATGAATGAAAGGGTAAAATAGAACAATAAAAATTTTGTAGGATCAATGAGTTTTCTTTTATAATAGTATAGATAAATAGATGATAGTTTATTCGGGATAAATGCATTTTTGGTCCTCAAATATAGTCACTAATAATTTTGATTCTCAAACAATTTAAAGTTGCAATTTTGGTCCTCAAACTTTAACTTTTTTTTTTGCACTTTTGGTCCTTCTGTTAAATTTAACGAATATTTTATTTAAAATAAAAAAAATTACTATTTTTTTCCTATTTTATGGTGTTTTTCAAGTTGTAATCCAATGCACCCATTTTTTTTTATTTTTTTTCAAACTTCAAAAGTAAATAAACCAAAAATATAAATTTAAGTAACAAATTTTTGTGAATAATAGAAAAATTATCAATAAATTTTAGAAAATTTGCTACTTAATTTTTTTTTTTTTGGTTTATTCTTCTTTGAAGTTTGAAGAAAAATAGAAAAAATAGATACATTGAATTACAACTCGAAAAAAATCAAAAAATATGAGGAAAATAGCAACTTTCCACTTTAAATGAGATTTTCGTTCAGTTTAAGAGAAGAACCAAAAATACCAAAAAAAATTAAAATTTAAAGATCAAAATTGCATTTATACCAATTCTTTGGCAGTCAAATACATAACTTATCATCTACAGAAACATGTGTCATCATTAAATCATTTGGCCTTCACTTTCTTTTATGGGTAGTTGATTGTAATTTTGTTGCAATTGGGAGTGCAAAAAGATGTCCAGGCTTTGAGGGTCTGATTTGAATATGAATATCCAATTATATATATATATATATATATCCTAGTAATAACTCTCCATATGTCATCCCTTCAGTGTACCAACTAAAACCTTTTAAGGCTAATTGCAAAAAAACACCCCTCAATTATGCTAAAATTATTAAAAGCATCCCCCATATATATAATAATAGCAAACCCCTCATTTTAATGTTTAATTTTGCACGTGCTCCCCTGCTGCTAAGAAGATTGAGTGTTTATAAATACTGAAAGTAAGCATTTATCAATTTATTATTGAAAATAAATTAGAAACAGTCTACAAATTCTACTCTTGATGTTTAAATTAAATTTATTCAAATTAAAAATTATAAGTAGTGATGCGGGAAGAATTACTAAAAGATCGATATACTCTTAATGAAGGGCAAAAGCAATATTTTGTGTCATTAAGTCAAACTTAGCTCTATAGAAAGTAAGGAGGAAATTCGGTTGCATGATTGACGGACAAGATCGTGGATCTTTGGCCCTAGCGCAATCCAGGCGCATGATCAGCAATAAGTTGTCCGACTGAAGACTCAAGACCCGTGATCTTGACACGTGGCAGCTCAACATAGTAAGTTCAGGCTATATAAATATGCAGAAATTAGACCAATTGAGGTAATTGAGATTTTTATAACAATCTAGTTTTTATTCACTACATATTTTCGACCTACAATCTAACTTGAGCATCGGAGCGTCTTCATCAGGGATCGACCCAACTAGCTTGACGTGTTTTCTAATCCACAGGGATTATCTAAGATCGGGAACGAGGTGTGATCATGATCGCAGATCCATATCACCAACTTATAGCCTGATCAAGTAGCTTCCTATCAACTACTGTAACTTAATGAAAAATTATAAGTAGCTTCCTATCAACTATTGTAATTTAATGAAAAATTATAAATATTAAACTATTTTTCAAACATTTTAAATTAATTATTATTATTATTTATTTTTATTTCCACCACAAAAATATAAGATGTAGCAATCACCCCTTAATTGACATCACCAAATAGGTGATAATGAGTTTGGCAGCGGAATTGAAAATCAAATTATTCAAACTGAACTGAAACCATCTAAACCAATTTGGGTGATATGGAATAACCCTTGAGATCGTCATGGCAAGCCTCTATTTGCACTCTTTAAATTCTTGGATATTCAATTGGATAATTACAGTTATTATTTGGCAAAATTTTAAATATTTGATTATTATTTGACAAATTACAACTATTTTTCATTTCAACATCCATCTAACAATGAATCCGTTTTGTTATCCTCTATTAAGTTTACATGTATTTTTTTGTGGTTAATTGTCCAAACTGTCTTTTTAGATTATGAGTTATAATTTTTAGAATTTTCTGAAATATTTTTATGAACTAATGTGAACTAGCGTCTAGGAGCGACCCTCAGTAGGTTCAGTTAGCGCTGCCTGTTTCAATGATGGAAAGAGGGAGGAATTGGAGTAGCCGAGCGTGATTCCAAGGGATAGTGCCTCGCATGGTGCTCGATTCGGATATGGAAGCTTGTGAACCTATTGCACAGTGAAGTCTGTGCAATTCGTGAAGCTACACATCTTGCAGGTAGGTAGGGGTGGCTGGAAGTGGTTATCGAAAGTACTTGTGAGCCCCTGGTAAGGATATTTCACACCAACATCTCTTCTCTTTATTGGACCTCTACTTTCAGATAGTATTAACTTGCTTTAGCCTTTTTGTGTTTGATTTGCTTTTGTTTGGAGAACTGGTAATAACTTAGTTCATTGCTTGGCTAAGCATGCACCTACTGGTCTCGAGGGTGGCTGTGACCCTCCAGATTTCCTTCTTGACACTGTTTTGACCAAGTTTGACCCATTTCAATGATAAACTCTCTCTTGTTCTCACAAAAAATAAAGAAAGAAAAAGAAAAAAAAAAGGCACAGGGGTTTTAAAAAAAAAAGAGAAAATTGGAGATTGAGGAAACAAAACGACCAAAAAAATAAAATCTAGTAAAAGAATTTGAAAAATAAGAAAAAAAAAATAGATAGATCAAAAAAATTGAAAACAATAAAAGTGTGATCTTCAATTATAAAAAGAAAGTGATATTAACATCTACTTGTACGTGTCTTAATTATGCATGCATGTCATTGGCTTCTTATTCTTTTTTGCTTAATGGGGAACAATTTGGTTTCTTGTGTCCGGAAAAGGGCATTCGCCAAGGTGATTTTTTGTCCCCTTATCTCTACTTGTTCTATGCGAAAGCCTTTAGCTCGATGCCATGCCGAACAAAGGGGACTGCGGAAGGGCATTGTGGTGTCTTGTCTTGCCCCTAGAGTGATCCACTTGCTTTTTGCTTATGATACCTTGATCTTCTATCAAGCCACTAAGGAAACAATGGAGTGTGTCCACCAGCTGCTCCTCCATTTGAGCAGGCGTTCGGGATGAAGATGAATTACCAAAAATCTGCCATGGTCTTTAGTCACAACGCGGAGCCCAATGTTTGGATGGAGATCACTGCTGTGTCAGGGGTATAGATGGGTGCTAAACACGCGAAGTATCTGGGTCTCCCTTCTTTTGTGGGACAATCCAAGAAGGAGCTGGTGGAAGGCATCAAGGATCGTGTGCGGCGAAAGATGAATAGTTGGGCTACTAAGAAACTCTCCCAAGCAGGTCGAGCAGTCCTAATTAAATTGATAGTGCAAGTAATACCGACATATGTCATGGCTTGTTTTTGGATTCCAGATTCCTTCCTTCCAGAGTTAGAAAGCATGACGACTAGTTTCTTTTGGCATGGAGAATTGGAACACAGAATGCATTGGGGGCCTGGAGCAAGATTTGGTTCCATTGAAAGAAGGCGGTCTTGGATCCGTCGGTTGAAGGAGAACAATTCAATGTTATTGGCAAAGCAGGAGCGGAGGGTGACAACATACGAAAACTTATTGTTATACAAGATTCTCCGACAACGGTACTTCCCAAGGACTAACTTTTTCATGGCTGAATCAGGCCACAACCCCTCCTGGTGAGGGACTTGCTGGTGTACGGGCTTCACTAGAAGATTGGAGACGAGCAGACGACGATTATTGTGGGTTACTCATGACTCCAGCCCTCACTTACTTTCCATCCCCTAGCACAGCCTAAAACATTGCGGAAGGATGACAATGTAGCCTTGCTCATCTACCTACAGCGCAAAAGGTAAGAGGGCTTGATTAGATCTAAATTCCTACCTTACGATGCAGAGTGCATCCTGTTGATAGCCCTAAATGAGAATCCCTGCCTTGATGAGATGGTTTGGCACTTTGAGAGGAAGAGCCATTTCACAGTTCATTAGCCAAGCTGCCAGAGCATCTTCGTCAAGGGAAGGGGAAGAATGGACGTTCCTATGGAAATGTAGAGTGCCTCCGAAAGCAAAGGTGTTAGCATGGAGGTGCATCACGAAACACTATCAACAGCGGCCAATTTACTTTCTTGAGGGATTACAAAAGACAAAAGTTGTGCCTGTTGTTTCATAGAACAGGAGGATGTTTCTAGATGCTATTTACCTGCATTTTTGCAAGGCTAGTGTGGGTTGTCACTGACCTTCGTCGAACATTTATTCTGCAGCAGACTAAGGGGGGATCAGAATGGTAGCAAGGCTCAAAAGGCAATGGGGGCACAAGACTCTGCCATGTTCTTGGCCACATGTTCGGGTTTGTGGTTTCAACATAACAAGCTCATTTCGAAAAATAAAACCTCCAGGTGCACAAAGTGGTTGCAACTGAGGAGACACATTTTATGTTATTTCTTGTTATAATCCTATAGATCATGGCTAAGTGGGCAGAGGTAGTGCTAGAATTTGCTCCAGAGAGAATTTTGTGTTTTTGATCATTTTCGCTTATTTCTGGGAACTTGGTGTAACATTTAGTTTATAAGAATTTACCGATTTTCGTCAAAATTGGTGTAATATATCTTTAATTGGATTATATGACATTAGGCGGAATTTAGTTTAGGTCTTATTAAATTGGGTTAAATTAAATACATTGAACCTTGAATTTATTTTAATTTAATTAAAATAAAATCCGATTCACTAAATTAAGGCCTGTTGGCTAGAGGGTTGACTTCCATTGTTGGGAACTAGAGCTGACCAAGTTGCAATTTTGGAAAGTACAACTTAGTTATATATGGTATTCCTTCTATATGGTATGATTGGATCATACCATGTAGAGAGGGGCTTGCCGTATATAATTGAGTGGAGTGTATCTAGACCCAATTTCACTCTCCCATACAAGCCATATATATGTGATCATGTACACCATATCATAATAGAAGAAAAAAAATACAACTCTAACCCTACCTAGCCAAAATAGGTCGCCCCTCATCTCTCTCTATTTCTCCAGCTCTCTTTGATCTAGTATCAAGCGTAGAGTTGTAGAGAATTGTGATAAAAGGAATACACTAATTCAGAGTGTGATTCTTTTAATCACCTTCATCCAAATCAATTTTGATTTCCTCTAGCAAGGAGGTCAAGATCGTTCTCCCGTCAATGTGATATGGATTATCTCTAGTGGACTTCTTCTTTGAAATCTAAGGTTAACAAAGATCGGGATATGCATTGCTAGTTGTGATTAACGAAAGAGGTAATCATCATTTACATAGCGCACCTCGTTTGTTTGTTTATCTGTAGCTTAGTATGCATGGACTTTTTCTTGTTTTTTTAATCCTCGTACTAAATGGAATGCTCGAGAACCACCAAGGCACACCTCTTGGTTGAGTTGAGATTTAAACTGTGCATATTTATCACTATTGTTCTTTCCTCCCGCACTTGTTCCCGGGCGATCCACTCCCTTCAAGAAATACGTGACATTTGATACCATCAGTACATTTGTGCAACAATTTTGCGTTCTCGAACTTACGAATGTGCTCAACAGGGTTGGTGGTGTCATCGTAAGTAAGGAGCTGCTAAGGCACCCTAAAATGAGAAGAGAGCTCTTCTGCTATAATCTCAGCACCGGAGGGACTTCCTCGCTCCAAGAACAGGGTTTCCTTCCTTACCTCTTGGCAAAATTCCATCATCTTTTTTATAAGAGAGTGTCAGCTCTTGGGGGGGGGGGGGGCTCCTGGGAACTTGCTTGCTTACTGGCAGGCTCAATAGGTACAGGACCGTTATGCTCTGTTGGTTTGGGAATCCATGGAGGTTGAATTGATAGTTTCCATAATGAACTATAGGAGTTGCTCACAAATAAAGGGGTTGGCAGTAGACGGAATTGGAGGATCGAAAGCTTGAGCGGGGGCATGAGATGCCCTAATGCTTGCTTCAAAGGTGGAACAGCGGAGACTGCTGCAGCAGAGAGAGAAGTGTTTCCCTCGAAGGATACATTGTCGCTCTATTATTAGAACTGGTCGATTCTCATGCCTATAGCTCAAATGTTCCCACAGATGACACTAATGATGCGTACCCTTGTCCTGTAACACCATAATAGTTAAAGAACATTCACAAAAATCTTAAATTACCGAGGGACTAACATGTAAAATAGTGGTTAGCACTTCAATGGTTAAGTTAGTAACGTGTTTATTGAAGAAATAAAAGGGGAACAATCAAAAGGAGAATAATGATTGAAAATAATGTTATAGATATAATTTGTAAGAAGTGCAAAAAGAATGCTGAAAATAGCTAGAAACCGAGTGAGAATGAGAGTTTTAGTGTGATAGCTTGTCTTTTAGCAAAATAACTGCACAATGCTCGATTTATAAGCATTTGTAGAGCAGAATACGGAAGGTAGTTAGGGTGAATCTGGTACCGTTGAATAGCTGCACGCCTTAGCTACATAACAAAAAAACAATTAGGATTGGGATTTATCTCAACGAAGATATGCTCTTTTGACTGAGTCTTGCCAGTCTGTCCGATTATCCCGAGATTCAATTACTTGCTAACTAAAGAGTTTATTTCAGTTAGGTTTCTTAGAGTTAATCAATGATTTTTTACTATGACGTATGTTAAATCCAACTTATATGACGTGTCATCCTTGATGTATGATGACTCAACTTACTGGATTAGATTTTTCTTGGGTCTGCCAAGTTAGTAAAGTTAATGCAAGCTATGGGCTAGGTTACCTTACTCATGGGATTGTTTTTGTCCTGCTGGACTGCCTTGGTGGGGAGCCACTACCATATTCTTGTACTTTGGAATTAAATAGTTGAAGGGGTATCATCACTAATGTTTACTACTTCTTACAATTTTGGTCCTACTGTCAAATTATGGACCAAAATTTGCAAAAAAATATTAAACATTGAATACAAAACACGTGAATATTAAAGACCAAAAGCGAATAAGTGAATATATATATAGGGATCAAAAATATAATTTACCATTTGGAATATATATGCATTTGGTAAAAGAAAAAATAGGTATTAGGTGTTAATAGCACATGGAATTAGGGCAATATGGTCATTGCAATTGATAAGTGAACCCCCTTCTTTTTTTCAAAAATCGCCGGCGTTCTTATAGCCCTCATGTGCTATTTATAGCTCTGGCATTTCAGTAAATAATCCCCCCTAACTTAGTGGGATAATAATCAAGACTTCATCCAGGCAAATACCGGCCTTGGAGAATTATATTCGAGCCAACATCTTTGCAAGTAATCATGTAATTGGAATACCACTTCAAAAAAAAATACAAAAAATCATGTAATTGGAATAGAATAAGATGGGATATCAAGGCTAATTCCCGTAAAGGTGCCTAAAAGTATAAAAACAAAAATATATCTCACTGGAATATGCTCAAAAGAATTAGTAATAAATACTGTATGATGGAGCATGCCCGCTTTCTTCTCATCAAGATTGTGAATATCAAATTGTATCCTTGTCACTCACCTGTCCAACAAAATCCTCAAAGAAAAGAGAGAACAAAGAAGATTCACTTGCTATATAAATTGTACATAGGAATGAACATGCACTTCTACGAACAAAGAGGAAACACGTGGCTGCAAGAGCTAAACGATCATCCATGTCAAATGCCGATAGCCAGCCCATTTAGCGGCAACATGGATGCCAATCGCCAATGCAGCACATAATAGGGGAACCGGGACCCTGTTTATTGCTCCGGCATCTTCATCTTCCTTTAAATGTGAAGGGATATTAGAGTGGTGAAAGATAGCCAAAGCCAAATAGGAAGCCATGACAATTACTCGGACCCAAGGCTCCCCTACGGCAGCTAAAACAGCAGCAACAGGCAATGCAGAAGATACATAATCTCTCTTCTTTACTAACCTTGCAAAACTGAATAAACCTACAAGTAATGTCCAGAAAAGGGCTTCAGATATGTAGTTTGTCACAGCAGCTAATCCAATTAGGCCAGCCACCGTGAGTAGATGTGGCTGGCTGTTCACAGTATCTGGAGAGGCAGCCTCGGCAACAGCAAGTACAGCAGATACCAGCATGATGATCAGTGTTAGCTCTGGAATTGGAGCAGAAGCAACTATACCAGAGTAGAAAGCACGAATAGTGTAGAATATTGTCTCAACTCCTCGAATTAAAGATGTGACTGGAGCTCCAATGAAGTGGAATATAAGGGCCAATGCAAATTTTGAGATGTATGTTAAGAGACGACCAACAGCCGCAACAGCCGCTCTCCAGTTAGAGAGTTCCCACAAGACAGTTCTCCAGGCATAGAGCATGAATGCCAGCACTGTGAAGAGTAGGATTTAGAATTGACAACATTTCTCTTACAATAGAATGGGAACAATCAAGAAATACACACAGCTTTAGTATGTAGAGTGTAGAGCATTCTCTTTAAGCGGACAAAAAATGCACAAATCAAGTTGTAACACAATTATATGGCCATAGTACCTCAAATGAATTTGACAAGCATAAGGAAGTAAAAATATACTTCAAATTATTATTCCTTTTGATATTTCAAAGACTCACAAACTTTTCCTTAAAGACAGATTAAAGTAAGAAAAGCCAAAAGCATGTGAATATAACAGAGGCTTCCATGGTTACTAGGCAAAGAAGAAAAAGAAGTAAAGACATGTTCAACAGCAAGTATCACGTGAAAACAAAGAACATCCAGACACTAATAGCAGGGAAAAAAGCAGCGGATGAACGAATCTAACTATTTATTAAGGCTATATGCTAATGAGACGAGCTATTTCCACTTCTCTGTACGCCACCATGCATGCATGCATGTATAAGCCCTTGCAGGAGATCCAGAGACATTCTCTGTTGCAGTTAACTAATAGAGGAATAATTATAAGCATGCATGTTAAAATTTCCACGACTGGGAGGTTTTCATTTCTGACATTTATTCCAGTGGGATAGAATGACCGTATTGCCTAGACATCAATCCATCTGCACTCATGAGTGAAACTTCTAATTCAAGATTGCACAGATAATTAAAAAAAATAACGCTTCTTATTATGCTTTTACATCAACAAACCAGTATACTCTTCTTACTGGACTCAAGGATGATGTACATTGATTTAGTTAATTCACTGAAAAGGTTCCACTAACCTTGAATTGGTGAATGATATAATAGGCATGGAAATCTCAACCATTTGAAATCCCAGTAACAAAGAAAAACTTTGTAGCTAGTGTATCCAAAAACATAAAACAGGATCGAGGCAATAAAAGGTTATAAATATTGAAGCTTGTTCCTTTAGCACACTTCAGATTGAAATGCATCGATCTGTTTCCATATACATGCAGAAAAACTGAAATAATTAAAAATCCAATTCAAAAGATATTCCAAAACCAAGAAACCTTTAAGTCAATAATGGTGTTAAAGTTAGCATAAGTATGTAAACCATTTTATTTGTAAAAATCCAGACAACAAGCGGTTGTACATGAAGCAACTCACTAAAAGAAGCTCTCTCTAAATTCTCAATTTGATATGTAGCTAATGCAAAAAGAGTAAGTCAATTTTTAATCCCTAAACCGTATTGCTGAATTTGTACCAGAAGAAACAGAAAACATGAGTATTTTCAATCTCCGGTCAAGGACTCAAGCCAGGAAAAACAGTTTTATTTTATTTATGGAGAGTAAGAAATTACCAAGGGTCAAACAAGAAATTATCACTTCTTTTCCTGATCACTTCTAATCCATCACAGGCTATCCCAATGACTACATAAACGAACTCACCACTTTGAGGCTGGGAGTCTGGGACATGACAAACTTGACCACCCAAAATGAAGTTCAAAATTATTGATGAAAGAAAAACAAAAAGAGACTTCATTGAATTACGAGTTTGTTTCATCAAGCCTATTCTTCGTGTTAAGGTGTTGCACATATACTAATCATAATATGGTAAAGAAGATAGAAAAGGAATGTGTACATTACATAATGATTGATAATTCTATGAAGTTTCTATGCTGCCGTGAGTGGTTTCTGATTCAAGAAAATGCCAGTTTCAATTCTTGAGAAAGGTGCTTTATGGAAGGGCAGAAATGTGACTTTAATTTATTCACAAAACCATATCTTCAAATATATAAATATCAATATATATTAAAATTTTAAATAATCGCCATTCTGAAATGCAAGTATAATTTCTATGCATCTTATATGCAATAGAAGGTAGTCAATGAATCGGAAAAAACAAAAAAGAATTCAAAAGTGGATTAGCAGGCTAGTTAAAGCACAGATGAGTTACCACAAGGAGTTTTGAAATTGGAGGAAAACAAATGCAATTAAATTGAAGTTATCTCCTCCACATAGACCAAAAAACTGGAATTTCTGCAAAATCATGCTGTACACCATCTAGAGGAATGGGTCAACAATAAACTCTAAGAGTCAAACACTTTTATTAAAGAAAAAGACTGAATTAGCATAAAATGGCTCGGGGTGGTAAGATTTAGCCATTTGTCGCTCTGAGTTCCTCAGATTCCATTCTCAATTGGAAAAATTTTCATATTAATTTCGCATTCTGCACCACTGCTGAAACTAACAATAGACAGCCATTTTCTAAAAACTATATGTAATAAAATAAAATTCTATTTCTTCAGTGTTGTGGCTCTGCTTACTTGTCATGACTTCTAAAACTATTTCAAGACCCATTTCATCGCTCAAAAAATGAATCACTGTGGTTTAAACTTTAAACCCATCGTAGATCATAATGTGACAAAAAAGATGAAGAGTTTAAGACCCATATTACTGAATGAGTATCCTCCCATTTCTCTCATTTTTAATCTGTATGTATTTACTTGTTAAAACAATTTCTGATTCTCATCCTGATTCCCTAAGTAATAGTCCTTCACGAGCTTTTCATTTCTAATCCATACGTAGTTACCTTATTATTTCTAAGACTTTCATCACTGCTGTGGCAGTGCTTACTTTTCATGACTTCTAAATAACTATTTCTACGACCTATTTCATCACTCAAAAAATGAATCACAATGGTTCATAGTCATCCTAGATTATAATGTGACAGAACAGGTCAGAGTTTAAGACTGACAACACTTAATGAGTACCCCACCATTTCTCTCATTTTTATTTTGTAGGTAATTACCTATCAAAAAATTTTGTGATTCTCGTCCTGATTCCCTAATAATAGTCCTTCACACGAGAAATTTCATTTCTAATCCATATGCAGTTACCTTACAGGGAAGTTTCTGTTTCTAATCCTGCTTCCCCTTATTTCTCTTTCTCCCTTGAGTAATTTGAACATGTCCTCTACCATTTATGTTCTAGCCAGAAGTAGACACTTTGAAGCATGATGCATGATTATTTCCCATCTCTGACATGTGATTCAACTGCTAGATTCTAAAGATACACCAGCCATAAATATGAAAATACTGAGAATGAATTGAATTTTAGCTTCAGTAGTATCGTGAAATCATAAAGTGCAGTGAGTTTATTTATATCATATGTAGTGTCCAGTCCTTTACCATAGAAAATAAATTTCACGTGTAAGCTATATTTAGTCTCTTGTAGAATGTTACCAAGTAGTTCATAAAAGTGAGAGAAAGAACAAGAGCTGCATCCATGCTAGTTACTGAATCGTATTTGCTGAACATCTGACCACAGACCACATAATGGGCATTCAACTGAAATATGACAAGATTTAATAGAATATTTCCAAACTAAGAAGTTAGTGATTAAAAGCAGAACCAGAATAATATATTCAATCATTCCTTTCCTTGAGCTATTAGATATCATCCAAACTTATACTGCTGAGACTGATTTAGTTTTCCATCAGAACAGGGTTTTCAGCATATTCTTTTAGTAAGTATCAGTAATCTCATTGTCATAAATGAGGTTCTCACAGGAATAAATTCACACATTGCAAATTTCAACTTCGGAAAGGCAAAAGAAAAAGGATAAACAATCCCATTATATCTACTGCAAAGAAGAACACAAGAAAACAACTTATCATTAGACAAACTAAGAGCAAAGAAGAACAATACTTCATTTCTCAATAAAGTAGCCCACAGTATTGCATTTCACAGCACAGCTGCCCAAATAATTGTACATAACATCAGAAATGACACTACAGCGAGACCCATATGCATCCTAAAAGTCCTCGGAATCTGAACTCCAAAAACTAAAATAATATTCAATAACAAGAAATATCACTAGTAACTCTGTAATTAACACAAAAATCAATAATGCATTAAAATACTATAAATTAGCAGGGAAAATCCAGAAAAACATAGAATATAAAGAGAAAATTGAGCGCACCAATGAGCCACGGCCACCTAACAGGTTTATCAGGAGCTTCTTTAGTCAAATTTCTGAACCTTTCTGGCATACTGCTCTCCCCACGAGCCTCCGTTTCTTCTTGCTGCCTGTTATGAATGAAATCACCTCCATTTTGAGCATTTACAGTAAACCCACGAGATTTTACTGGAAACCCATTTAAAGTTTTATTAAATGGCCCGTAAAAATTGTGGGTAATCCGGAGTTTGTTTAAGGGCTTTGCGTTTGTGGTTAACGAAGAGCTCCCAAACGGAAATGAATAATTAATCTGATGAATTCGAGGTGAACTTTTGGGTGAGAAAAATTTTATGCAGGTTTTCTGGTGGAGGGTTGAGAGTACCATCGACATGATTATAGGGGGTTTAGGAGTTGACAGAGTTTGTTGAGCATAGACGATGATGAACAGTGCAGAAAACAAAAGAAGAAGAAAGTCGTGTGTATTTGTAGTGACGTTTTTGTTAGTGACTTAGCAATTGTATTATGTTTGCTGGTCCACTTGTACAGCTTAGTCAGCAGCGTAGTCAGCTTTAGTTGCGAGAGTATTTTTGCCTATGGCGGTAGGGATTCTGTATTTAAAGATAAAACACAGCAGAGTAAATTGCAATTCGCCCCTTGAGAATTCAACAAAGTTGATGGAGTTGAGGATTCATCCGTTGGTAATCTTACAATGCCACAGAATGGAGAGCAGGGGCTTTCAGGAGAATTTGAAAAGGTACGTATCTGGTACACAACTAAAAAGAAGGAAAGCTTTGAGAGAGAATTCCAAGAAACGCCATGGATTAAATTGAAGGTTTCTGTATGAAGAAGAAAAATGAACAATCCCCTCTTTAAATAAGGAATCTGTCTGCTGAAGTTAATTGACTCAACCAACTAACTGTGACAGGTGTTCTCTTTAGGTAACGAACAATGTATAAGGCTGCTTGCTAATGGTTTTCACAAGACCGATGTAAGAATTGGCTAAGTTGTTGTACTCCATATGAAATGGCCGGCCTAGTGAATCCCAGATATAACAGACGACCCACCAAGCGTCTATGACGTTCAGAGTCTGATAGAGCAGCACCACCAGTCGCACATAGCTTAGTACCTTAGGGAAGTGTTGTGATTGCAGCTTTGGCATGTTGCAGACCAGTGTCCTACAGAATATCTTGAATACACTTCGCTTGAGTAAGACTAGTACTAGCAGATGATTGTGCAATCTGTAACCCAAGAAAATAGCGAGCTAATCCCAAATCCTTGATAGTGAACAAATTGTCCAGATAAGTCTTAACTTTAGCAATCAAGACAGGGGAAGGACTGATAACTAGAACATAATCAACATATACAAGTAAGGCAATAAAATCGGCCCCAGCACCTTAACAAAGAGGTAATGATCATGTGCTGATTGAGAAAAACCAAATGATAGAACCATATATGCTCTTGCTGTGAGAAACAAGAGAAGTTTCTGTTCAAAACAAAAATTCGGATTACACAAAAAAAAAAAACAGAACCAAACCAAGACAAAGGAAAAAGAAAGAATTTTACAAAATAAAGTAAAATTAGAGAATATAAAAAATAAAAAATAAGACTGTTGGCAGAAAACAACAAAGACCAACAGCCAGTAAAGCAGGAAACCAGCTAGCAATTACATGGCTGACAAGCCAACAGCTGAAAAGGATGCGGTAATAACGAAAGCAATGACATTATCCAAAAGAGACAAGATAATGACAAACGCATTGATGTCATAAAAAAAAAAAAAAAAAAGAAGTTTGGATTCCGGGATTGATGTCTTTGGACGCCTATAAATAAGGAATCAATGAAGCAGATGGGGATCATCAGAAATCTTCTCCAACTCTTCAAAACATAATATTTCGAATTTCAAGTCTTAGTATTTTTAAATTTCTTAGTTAATGGGGATTTTCCCAACGAGTCAAGTCTTCTATCATATGAGAGTCATTTAGTTGTCTCCCCTAACGGAGGAAATAATATCTATGTAATATTTCATATATCTCCTCAATAAAAGTAACGCTTATGTCCGATTTGTTGTCCAAAGTTCTATTAAGTCCGTATATTGGAGTGTCTTCTACACTTTAAGGTAGGAAATGAAATAAGGTCGTGTTGTTTGTTGTGAAGGAGCAAAGTACCTCGAACCATCTGTTGTAGTAGTGTGGTTGGAGGAAGTCCATAAAATCAAAAATTTGAAATACCCAAAAACGAGGCGGTCGAATAAATATATGAATTTATGAGGACTTAATTTATTTTGAAAGCATGTTGGGACATAACTTGGAGCATGTAGTGGACTATAGTTAATTTTTAGCTAGAAGGGCAAAATGGTCATAAAATGAGTTGAAGGACCAAAATCACATACATTTGAAAGTTATAGGACCAGAATTGCCAACTCAGAAGTTAGAGGACCAAAATTACCAACTCCTTATAATTATAGGACCAAAATGCAATTAGCTCTTTTAAAAATAAAAAAAAAATACTTTTTTTTTTATAAATTTGTAAAACATTAATAAAATTGTCCACAATGACCTTTTTCGCCCTTGCAACAAAAAAAAAATAGATGAAAACTAATAGAAACTATTGGATTGGATTAATTGTTGGACGATCGTTAAAATTAAGAGTCTCGACAATTTTTCAAATAGTAATAAGGTATTTATAATTATGCCAAATTTAAAATCACCCGTTGTAAGTTTACCCTAATATATGATGAATGATAATCACAATTTTATGACTTGACAATTTGTTAGTACTATCCAATATTTCTTTTTTGCCCATAATTCATGGAGTATGAGAAAATCTAATTTGGACAAATTGTGCACAATTGCACATGTAGAAGCTAAGGCTCCATAATTTTAAAGAATATGGGTTCGAACTCCACACATTATGTGTGGAAAGTTGTGTCTATTGAATAGGTGTAGTTTCTACTGTAATAGTAGATGTTGATATTATTAATTAGAGTATAATTGTTATAATAATTTTTATTAAATATAAATATTCAATAACAATAATTAAAATTAATTTATTTTAATTAATAACAATTTATTGCTCTTACTTAAAAAAAAAAAAAAAAACTTCACATATAGATTGCATGATTATACCTGGTGATGCGTGTAAGAGAGAGAAAGCACGGCTGGTTGGAGAGCTTTTTGACATGAGAAGCGACGTGAAATGAGTGAGAGAGATGAGTCAGTCTATTACCCCAAAAGCAACATCATCGATCTCCGATCCATACATCCATCGCCCTAATTACTAACGATCTCTGTCCGTAAGAGAGAGAGAGAAATGGGAGGAATAATGAAGGGTGGGCATGGGCATGGGTATATGCATGCAGCACACAGCAGCAGCAGCAGCAGCAGAGGGAGGTGGAATGTGTATGTTCTGATGGGGATGACAGTGTTGTTGGTATTTGGGTGTGGAGTGGTGGGATTGATGGGCCTTCACAGCCTCAAGGACAGACGCCTTCTCACACTCTTGATCAAAGAAAAAGATGACCAAATTCTCTCCATTCATCTTCTCTTGCAGGTATGCTCCTTCAACCTCATCTACTTTCATTTACTCCCTCTCTCATTACCCACACCCAACCTCATTGCGGTTTAACGCAGTTTACTCCTATGTAATATTTTAAACGAGTAAATTATTTTTTTATAAAAAAAATAATAATTTATTTTCTAATAAATTTTAGTTCTTTAAGTTTATTTTTTAATGTTGGCATCACTTAACTTTAATTTTTGTCTCAAATTTGGAGAATGATACACAGAAATCCCAAACAACACATAAATATGTGAAGATTTTTTTTTTCTTGGCTTGTGTAGTACTGTTTGTGGCGTAATATAATGAGAGGGCTAGAAATACACATGAGAAACTAAGTAGATGTTGTACGTAAACTAACTGTTGAAGCAAATAATGTTTGTATTGTAATGAAATGAACCGTTTCAACTACATATGTTTTGTCCCTTAATTGTCTTGATTCATCCTTTAATAAGTTGAAAAGTTTGTAAAAAATCATGATTGGACAAAAATTTTGACAACAACATGACTTTGGGACGAAAATACGACCTTATAGGTGAAACACAGTCTAAGTGTGTTTTGGTCTATTCATGCTTTGAAACTCTTCATTAAAGAATACAACCATATTATATAATACAGTCTTGGCGTGTAATTTTTGGTCCGAATACATAATGTACTTGTTTGGAGAACATATTCATGTCACAGAGCAAAGCTAAGCCATGTCTAATTTATCTATTTTTTTAAAAAAAATATATAATACAAAAATAACCTTGCCGTTAAGCCATGTGCTGGTCAAATGAATATTTTTCGGCCACATTTTCATCAGAAAATAGTCAGATAACTGATTTGAAATAAAAGGTAAAGTTTAGAGATGGTTGGATGCTAAAATTAAAAAATTGACTTTAGATACTAAAGTGATTTTAATCAGAAACTTAAGGGATCAATTATAATATTATTGAAAAAGAGTACTTACGGGTACGTATGTCTTATCACAATAAGAATAAACACTTAAGACACTTTCAATATTATATTTTTATTATAATCATAAGTTGCACTTATTAGTATTATTTTACCTTCAGTATATTATGATAAAAAAACAAAAGTAAGTAAAACTATAATCTAAAACTAATTATGAAATCTTAATATTAAAATAAAAATCATTTAGTTGGAAGTTACTTATATTTATTCTTCTAAAGCACCTCTAATCAATAATTAGATTCATAACTTTTACTTAAAATTTCATGATATTTTTTTTTTTTTTTTGTTTTCAATTTTTGAAGTTTAGATTAGTATTTATATATTGTTTTAAATTTTACCGTGCTCTAGTGAATTAAATTATTTCTTGAAGTATTTAAAAGTCTCTTCTAACAAATTAATCGCGTAGAAATATTATTTTCTTATTTATTTGTTATAATGAATATATTTATCACTATCTAAGTAGTTTAATTACAGGTATTAGGACTATTAAATATTTTTTTTATAGAATTTTATTCTTCTATAACTAATTCTTATTTATTATTAAAAAAGAGTACTTAAGTAAGGGTATGAGTGTCTTTTCACAATCAGGAACAAATACTTAGGATACATACTTTTTTATATAGTAAAGATATAGATTTATGTATGTGTGTGTATATATATGTATGTATTTATGCCAAATGAGATAAAAACATCAAGATATGGTGTTTTTGTACGAACACAAATATTGGGTATATTTTGATCCATTCCGATAGCTTGAAAATGAAACCAAACAGGCTATCTTCTTCCATGGTACATATCTCTATTTCACTTGCTTTATCTTCTCAACCCACAGAAAGAAAGAGAACAGGTGCAAGAAGTCAAGAGGAAATGTGAGGAGATGAATATGAAGATTCACAGCCTTCGAGCTCAGAAAACGGAACTCAACGGCAGGTTAGTAGAGATGCAATCAACAGTATCTTCCCTCAGAGAAGAGCAAAGGACCATTGAGTTAGCCTATCAGGAGAAGCATAATGAGGCCAAGTTCTTGAGGGAGAGATATATAGACGCAAAGGATCAAAATCCTCAAGTTAAAGCTCTAACAGAGATACTACAACGCAAGGAAGCTCGAATCGAGGACTTGAACCCTCGTGTTGGTATACCTGCTAATGTCGGGTCAGTGAGCGCAGACGAAGCTACAATCGTATCCGGGAATGGAACGACGAACAATCAGAACCGAGACAAAAGAGAAGATGTGCATGTAACTGAGCATGATGAAGGAAAGGATGTCGAAGCAGATGATGCCTCACGCTTTACAGAAAAGGAAAGCTCGATGCAGAGTGATGAAGAAAGTGGAAATTCTGAGGAAAGAAGTGCTGAAAACGGAAGAACTGGTGTTGATAAAAGTGACCAAAGTTCTGAAACGGCAAAGACTAAAAATGATCAAGAAGAAGAGAGCGAAGTGGATTTGACTGGGAGCAAAGACCTAGCAACTGCGGGAGATGCTGATTCAAGAAGAACGTCGAAGTCTGACATTAGCGACGTTGATGAAGAGTTGGGCGTGCGTGAAGGTGGGGTGAAATCGGAGTTGCAGGAAAACTCCCGTGGCCGACAATTTACACTGAGAGGGAAGCACAGTGAGGCAGACAGAGTTCGCAATGAGTCTGTTTTAAAGACCAACGTGAAAGATTATACGGAAGAAAACAACGGAGGAAACGGTGAAAAGAGTCGATCAGGCATCACGTTGCAGAACCGCATAAAACCTGTAGGTGCTGAGCATATGATCGGCGGAAAACTTGCAAAGTTCGACATGTCTAATCAAGTCGAGAGTGAACGAGAAGTCATCACAGAGCATTCGGAGAACAGAAACAATGTGAAACAAGAAAATAGTCCTGGAGGAAGAGAAGATGATGAAACGAATGACGATCGACATGATAAACAAATCGATCACGCTGAAACAGAGGTGCGATTCGAATCTGCACAACAGTCAGGAGAAGATGGTGAAGCAGACAAAGAAGAAACAGATGAATCAGATTTTTAGTTTAAGCAGTTCTGAAATGGCTTTAGCATACTACTGATTATGGCTTACTGACTTTTTACCTACTCTAAGTTTCAAGATCGAACTTCTGATGCATCATGCATTGGCTAACCGAACAATGAGCTGTTAACTTTAATTAATTATGGCAACGGGTTGGATTTGGAGAGGTTTGTGATGTGGGACACTACAAGTTTGTGTTATAAATACTAACAAGTTTAATTCGTAGGTTCAAACAGGATTTCATGCAATTTGACTGATATTGTAAATGAGTAAATTACTCCTTATGAAAAAAAATATATATATATTTTTCTGTGTTTTTAAAATAATCCCTGTCTGAAGTAAATTGTTTTATTATAAAAAATACAGGAAGCAAATTGTTGTATTTTAAAAAACATAGGAGGGTAAATTACTGTCTTTTTTTTTTCCATAAAAGAGTATAATTTGCTCATTCGTAATATCACAACAGAATTGCTTGTATTTTTCTCGATTCAAATATGTTGAGCTACTTTTATATTGAAAGGCAAACTATTTTTCTTTTAATTCGTAAGTGAATTTGTTGATATTAAGATTTTCGGTAAAAGCTATGAATTGGAACTCCGAATTTTTTATTTTGATGGATTACTCCAAGATAATATACAAATTATTATTTCAGTTTTAAATAATGAAGGGTTGTTCGTAATCATGCGAAATGTCATGAGAGATAGTCACCGTTATATATATTTGTGAAAGAGAACAAACAATACCGTCCCTGAAATAGCTCACTCGGTAGGGTCTCCCTCTTCACTTGTGTTTTAGTCCTGAGTGCTAGACACACATAAATACTGGAATTTTAATGACGTTTCACTGTTTGTGTTGGAAAAGAAAATGTGTGAAATTCCAACGTTGGTGAAATCCTTAACCACAGAGGCACACGAAAATAAACCTGCGACTTTGGTCACATTTATTACACCTAATTGATGCCGTTCATTAACATAAAATGGTCTCTATATCCATCCATCAACAGTACTTAGGCAGATCCATCAATGCACAGCCACTGGCCAACAAAGATCACGTCGCAGTTGATATTAGGGTTAATAGTGATGAAGTCTTGGAGGGGGAGACCGAATTCTTGCGCGACGCTTGAACAAGTATCACCGCTCACTGCTCCATGCACAGCGTTGCACACTGCAGACGGATCTTGGCCTCCAATTCCAACTGCATACGGAAAGAACAAGAAAATGGAATGAAAAGTTTGGATTTCAAGTCTCTAAGGCTTGGATAGAATGGGAAAAATGCAAGTAATTTACCCTCCTATGTTTTTCAAAGTGAAACAATTTACCTCTCTATCGTTCATATTGAAAAACACTGATGGGTAAATTATTATTATTTTTTTTATATAGGGGATAATTTGCTCATTTACAATATCACAAAAAGATAATTACATTGAACAATGCAATATAATTTTTCAACGGCAAAGAAATCATTAAGGGTGTAATCGAAAAGATAGAGGCAATCCCACTTCGATATTATAAATGAATAAAATGACCTTTCTATTTGAAAAAATAACAATTTACCTCCATGTATTTTTAAGAATAAAACGATTTTATCAGAAATAAATAATCTCATTTCAAAAAATACACGAGGGTAAATTATTATTATTATTTTATAAAAAAAATTACTTGTTCATTTACTATAGTATCATATAAAAATAAATTGCGGTAAATCCAAAAGATAATATATATATAGGGAAAAATGTAAGCAATTCCCTTGTGATATCGCAAATGAGCAAATTACCCCCTTATAAAAAAATAAATAGCGATTTACCTTCCTGTATTTTTTAAAATACAACAATTTACCCCTCTATGACTTTTAAAATGTAGCAACTTACCTCCCTGTACAAGGCGGCAAATTACTATATTTTTTTCATAAAGAATAATGTACTTATTTTCAATATTGGTATTCACCCAATATATATATAGCTCGGTAATATTAACAAATACTTACTACCAATTTTTAGACTGTCAGCCGCAGAGATCATGAGAACAAGACTGAGCACAAAAACCAACTTGAGGAACATAGTTTTAGACATAATGATCATGAGCTGGATTTTATTTTCTGATAAGAGTGATGAAAATTGAATGGAGGTGGCTGCTTCATTGTGAGTATTTAAACAGAAGAAACACATTGGAATGACCAACCCCATGCAGCAGATTTGCCCCGTTTTTTGCATAAACTAATCAGCCTAATTCCTATGCATTTCGTAGTTTGTGCCGTTTCAAATGATACTGCCCTCTGCTAACAATGTCTTGTAATGGACAAAGTAATGGAATGTTGCCGACAGGGCTGCTGGCATTAGTTGTCACTTCGATTAAAATGTAGATAAGTAAAATATATTGGGGTTAAATTATATTTTGTTATATGAATTATGCTAATTTTTATATTTTTACATTTAGATTTTTGTTTTGTGTGGACTTAATGTTTTAATTTTATAAAATTTTATATTTTGTTATTTATAATTATTTTTTAATTAAGTTTTTTGTCGAAAAATCACCACATGCGATGCACATGTGATATTTAGAAGTTATGTAATATTAATTTTATGATCAAACTAAGCAAAACTTAACTTGATATTTACGAAATAAAAAAATGCGGATGAAACTTAATTTAGTTAAATTCGAGTAATATGTGGAATAAATAAAATTTTGTTTGAATCAAATTATTAAAATTTCATCAAATCAAAGTTGAATGCAACTGTAAAGCAAATGATACTTAAGAGATCTAAACGAAAGTTAGATATATTATACTTAATTTCGTTTATTTTTACCAACTCTTATGTCTTCATTTCTATTTTGAACTTGTCTCCATTTAATACTCAATTAATATTATCAATTTATTGTTTGAATAAGTTTAAAATTTTTATTTAAAATTTTAATACCAGTCCGTCAATTAGATAAAATCAAGTTCATTATTCGAATTTCAACGATGATCGATTTACACCTATTGAAAGTAATAAGTTGTATTTTATCGACCAACGGGTTATGAAAATATACTAATAAGTTAATTTAGAGCATAAATTGTTTAACTTGAGTAAATTTAAAATTTGAGAACTTTTATTTTCTAAACGTATTGTAAAAGAAAAAAAAATGGATCCCAAATAGGTAAGACCCAAATTCTACCCAATTCTTTTGTATATAATTTGGATAAGACCCTGTGAGTATTTTATAGAGTATAATATGGGCAGGGTATGAAAAAATTGCCATGGGTATTTATCGGGCCTAGGTCCGGATAGTACGATACCCGCCCATTGACAGGCCTGTGTCGAATGGCTGTTTGTTCTCAACACTATTCCTTTTGTTTCTAATAAAATTGCTTGAAATTATGCTTATATGATTGAATTCATTGGTGTGTGGTATGGAAAACTAGGACATGCTGCATAGAAGCAAAATATGTTAAAAAGCCTTTTAAACTTTTTTTTTTCTTTTAAATTTGCCACTAGTAGAAGTAACGAATTGCTGGAATTAATTCGTTCGGACTTAGCTGATTTAAAAAACACAATAAGGTGGTAGGAAATATTATATTTCTTTTTTTTTATAGTTGATCAAGATATACTAAGATTTAATTGCTACGAACAAAAGATGAGGCAACTGAAATGTTTTTGAAATTCAAATTTGAAGTAAAAAAACAACTAGATAAGAAAATAAAAAGACTTAACTCTGGTAGGGGCGATGAATGTGAGACTATTTTTCTTAAGGAATTTTGTGGAATAAACAATATTATCCATGAAACTCAAACTCCTTAATCACCTCAACAAAATGACATAATTGAATGGAAGAATAGAACTCCAAAAAAATTGATGAACGCTATGTTACTAAGTTCTAGTACACTTAAAAACATGTGGATGAAGCAGTTCTAACTGCATGCTATATTTTAAATAGAGTTCCACGGAAAATAGAGTTGGAGAAACACCCTATCAAATGTGGAAAGGCTTTACACTTACCCATACCTACCTCAAAGTGTGGTGGTGTTTGACTAAAATTGCATATCCATAATTTAAAAAACCTAACATTGAGCTAGAATTCCCCTTAAATAATACATATAAATCTCATAAAGTTTCTTCAAGTAATGTGACTAATCTGTATTTTTAGTTGAAGACCTTGATAAGATAAACAAACAATTTGTTTCAGTATTTCTAGTTGATGAAGATCCTAAATCATATGTACATGCCATAACTTTCACACACTTTAGTTTTTGGAAAGAAGCCGTTAAAATCGAATTAGAGTCTATCTTAGAGAATCATACTTGGAACTTAGTGGATTTATCCAAAGGATGTAAGCCTATTAAATGTAAATGAATTTTTTAAAAAAAAAATTAAGCCAGATGGATTTTTAAACAAATTTAAAGCAAGATTTGTAGTTGTAGGATATACCCAAAAGAATTTTTGTCTTTACAATTTGACATTAAAAATTTAGGAGAAGCTGATGTAATACTAGATGTTAAAATTTAAAAAAACAAAAAACTAAAAATGAATTTCCTTAAGTCAATAACACTATATGGGGAAAATGTTGAAAAGTTTTAACCATATGATGAAATACCTATAAGAGCTCCTTATGATCCCAGCTTATGGCTTAAAGAAAACAATGGTATTAGTGTGTCACAAGTTGAGTATGCAAAAATCACATGGAGCGTTTTGTTTCTCATGAACTACACTAGACCTGACATAGCCTATACGTGAGCAAACTATGTCGTTATACTCATAATCCTAATAATGAATCTTGTAATGCATTTTATCGCTTGTTAAGATACTTGAAAGGTACAATAGATTTGTGTTTATAGTTTAATAAATTCCCTGCAGTGTTAGAAGGATTTTGTGATGTAAATTGGGTAACCTATAATGATGAAGTAAGTTCAACTAGTGGCTATGTTTTTACTTCGGACGAGGGAGCTATTTCTTGAAAATCTATTAAACAAACTTGTATTGCTTGCTCTATCATGAAATCTGAATTTATAACTCTTGAATTAGCCGATCAAAAGCTAAATGGTTGAGAAACTTGGTGGGAGATGTGCCTTTGTGGAGGTCATCTGTATCAATCTCCTTGCACTATGATTCTCAAGCTGCTATTGGTATTGCTAAGAATTATGCATACAATGGCAAAATGAGACATATTCGTATCATATATGGTGCAGTGAAAGAACTCTTGAAAAATAAAATAATCTCCCTAGAGGTATGAGAGAAACTTGGTAGATTCTCTCAGAAAGGGACAAACAAAGAGAGTTATTCTTGAGAGTTCAAAAGCAATGGGGCTCAAACCCCTAGACTGATATAATATAGTAATAACCATACGGAAACCCGTAGCTCTATATTTTTTGTGGTCTTTACAAGGACTTGATGGATGATCCTAAAAGAATGGGTCAGGAAGATAATATAATAGCTCAATTGTTGAGTGGTCTATAATAATATGGACTTGATGAAGCTATCTAAATGACTGTCAAGATGGATTGCCTTCTATGAAAGAAAATAAGTTCTTTCTAGAGCACTTATCAAAAAACCAAAACCAAAGTGCTAGCATAGGGTCAGTAATAATGCTTGTATTTATGGGCGAAACAGCAATCTTTAATAAAATTATACGTGTTGTGGGGGTCTAAACTTGAGCTAGCGAAAGTTCCAAGAATTTTTTCACTTTCATCAGCTGAATTATTGCCTCACATCACTATGCATTAATTCAAACAAAAGATATTAATGATTAAGTATGTTCTCTAACTAGTTGGTACTGGTGGGGGATTCTGGGGAATGACCAACAAGTAAACACTCATTTGTCCGACCTAGCTGATTGATTAAAACTATTTGTCGCGAAAATCCATCATCAATTAGTCGTTGGTCTTGTCTGAATTTTCAGATCTATAAAGAGGGAGGCCTCGATTCTCACTTCAGAGATACATCAAAAAATTAAAGGGAGGCCTCAATTCTCACTTCAGAGATACATCAAAAAAACCTCTTCCTTCTTCGAAAGTACTTTAATCCTCTTCACAAAAATCTAATGAACTTAAATCATTAGATTTTGCATAGTTGACCATTAAACTTCATCCAAAGTACTTTGCATTCCGCTAGGCGTATACATTAATTACAATGGAAAAGATCATTTGGAACGAAAAATTCCAATCCACAATGATAATGAACCTTGTGAAATGTAAATTAAATGACAAGCAAAGACGATCTATATAAATCAAGAAAGAGGCAGAAATCTAATAAGAAAATGTCTTTTCATTCATTTTTCTCTGTCCCATTCGATTTTCAGGGAATCAGTAGTCATACAAATTTACAGCATTTACATCCGAGTCCTCCATCTTCTGTTTATCTCATTTCAAGGACACGCACATTAATTGAGTGCACAACGACATCCGAGTCCACTCACTTCAACAGCCGAGTCAACTCGATCTCCTCCCAACTTCAAAAAATTCACCATCTTACCCTTCCGGGCACCCAGATTTTCGCAATCAAGCTCAGCTCTGGCCAGCCCAGCAGTTCAAGTACATGACTTGCCGCAACGACTCATCCGCCTGCTTTCTCTTGTCATCGCTGCCGCCTCCGCCCACAAACCCTCCGAACTCGGAGTTGAGTACGCCGGACAACGGCCGGAGATCCGCGCCGTCTCCGCTGTTGGATAAAAAGCGCCTCTTGCTGTGGTTGAGGGACTTGAGGCCCGATTTCAGCTTCTGACCCTGATCGGAGTGGCCGTTCATCACCGCAACGCTGGCGGCCATCCACACTCTGTTCATGTAACTCATTTTTTCAACTGCTTTGCTTTTCTTCTCCTTTCGCACTACAGATTTTTTGTATGTTTTCTCTGATGCTTGGGAACTGGGCGTTTTTGCTGTGGAAACAATGGAGTGGGGGGGTGTATTTATAGAGGGTTTGGAGGGTAAAACGGTAATTGCAGTCTCTTGAATCTCGAAGGTGTACGAGACATATCGTGAGATTTTCGTCAATTCCGAGAATATAGTTGATGGAGTGGAAACGATAAAAAGCTGAAAGGATAATGGGAGGATTCTTTTTCAATATTTTAAGACCTTGAAATTTTAAAAATATAGTTTATTTTTTAATAAATTCTTGAATGAAAAGATGGAAGTAACCTCATCGTGATATTGCATATAAATAAATTATTCCCTATAAAAAAATAGTAATATACGTTTCTGTATTTTAAAAACTGTAACAATTTACTTTTTATGTATTTTCTAAAATGAAGTAATTTATCTTCTTATCTAAGAAGATAAATTGCTTCATTTTTAAAAAAATACAATGGAGTAAATTGCTATTAGTTTTTTATATGAAAATAATTTGTCCATTTACAATATTATAGAAAGGTAAATTATATTAAACTCTAAATTCTTATATTAGAGTTTGCAGTATTTAAAAGAAAAATTTTCAAATTAAGCTAAATAGATTTCGAACACGCAAAAATTTTTATTGTTCCAAGGAGTTGTGGAATTAAGCGCAGGTATAACCTAACATTCTACCAATAATTTGGTGAGATATGAGACTCAAGAAACAATTATAGAAAAAATGTAAAAACTAACTAAAGTCAACTGAAAAATAAAAAAAATTTAAAAAAACGATGAACGGTGATCAAAATAATGAAATTTTGTGATGGATGGTGGTTCCTCACAACAAAAGTGGTAGGGATTAGGTTCTCTTCAAAAACAAAATCGAGATGATAGATAGATCATTCGGTAACGTCTCCCGAATAAAAAATTTGTGCTCATTTAAAATTCGTCACCAAAACCACGTATTTAAAGTTTTACGTTTTGGATTTTTGTTGATTCAGACACTCCTAAAAATGCATCCGTCTCTTATTTTATATTAATAGTGAAGTTGACCGTCATTAATAGAAGAGAAGTGGGGTTTTAAATCCAAAATATTTTTATGATATATAACATTTAAATCACATAAAACTTATTAAGATAAATTCATTAGGTAAATTTTATGAGTTCCAAACAATTATAAATCTATTACTTGTTTTTGCATTATGATAAAAATTAATTAATACAAATATAACAAAAAAGATTGTGCATTTTATGGAAAAAAAATTCAAACAATCTACTTGTGATATTGCAAATAAGCAAATCACCTCTTATAAAAGAAATTATCAATTTACCTCACTACGTTTTTAAAAATACAGTAATTTATCATCCTATGTTTTCTAAAAAAGTAAATTATTTTATTTTAAAAAATATAAAGATAAATTATTATTATATAAAAAAATAATTTATTTATTTATAATATCACGTGAAGATAAATTATATTAAGCCCGTATTTTATGGTAAGCATTAAAATTATTGACTAAAGAATAAGGAAGCATGAAATAAGTACTCAAAAACTCGAGAAAAGAAAACCGGCGTGCGTGCTTCAAAATATCGTATCCAGAAACAATAACTATATACACATAAGAGACATATAATGTACGACTATTTTCAGTTTGGTCCCTGGAATAGTGCTAATTGGCAATTTGCACCTTAAAAACAAACCAGCAACATTTTCTACCTTAAAAGTACACATCTTGGCGAATCGCACCCCAAAAGTGATTTTCGGCCAATAAGTTGCTCCAATTTAATTGACGTTAATGGTACTCTGTAGACGTTGCACTGAAAACCAAAAGTTCGGATGCAACAAAATTGTTAATAAGATTTAATTTAATTGGCGAAGTTAAAATTTTAAGATCATGGCTCGAAGTCCGCAACATGTGTGAGATGATGTTTTTACTGCATAGTAGGTGTTTGTTAGATTTATTTATTTGATATTATTGATCAGTGTATGATTGTTGTAGTAATTTTGATTAGATATTGATATTTGATTGGAATGATTGTAATCGATTTATTAATTAATAATAATTTATCACTCTTACTTGAAAAAATAATAATAAACAAACAAATTGCTAAATCAAATTATATCCGAGGCGCGTCTCAAATTTGGCGTCAGACTGGAACTAAACTTGATCTTTTTAGATTTTTAATATATTTTCTATATACTTATATGAAGCACATTTTGCTCCTATATGAAAAATAAATATGTATATTTAATTTATACTTACATAATAATACATAAAATTAATATTTTTATTGGTTTAAACAAAGATATAAAATAATTTATAGACGTTTTAATGTACATGATAGGTCTACATAAAAAATACCTATAATACCCTTAATGAAGGGCATTTCAGTCTTTTTGCCCTGGATTCGCTTCCTTTCTATCGGTCGGGTCGGAGCGGACTTGGCCCCGACCCAATTATCCACTTGAAGACCTAGGCAACGACAGGCGTCCGATCGCGGACGTAAGCTAGCAGGATAAAGCCACGTGGCCCATTCAACAGTATCCAGTTAAGCCCTATAAATACCACAAGACGCTACATTTCGAAGTAATTAATGCTAAGCCTTTTCGATCCACGCCTTTAATAGCACACTTTTACCTCGATCAACCTAATTTGAGCGTCGGAGGGTCGTTCTCGGGGACGTGCCCCACGAGCTCACTTTACTTGTCTTATTCTCAAGAACCCAATATTTGATCTTGGTGGAGTTAGCTAACCGTAGTGAGGTCGCTCATCCAAGTCGCTGAATTCGATCAAGATCACTATAATAAGTAACACTTATTTTAAACCATGCAAATAAAAACTTATTAAAAAAAATGCCTTCCTATAATATTATTATTTCATAGTTATAAAGTTATCCTAGTATTATCTTTAGAAAAATATATTTTTTAATGTTTTGAAAATCTTAAACCAAGTCTAATTATCGGTTTCCATCCGCATCGAGTCTGATGTCCTCGTTCTAATCCCTAACAATATTCCTACTTACTTTGTTTGATCTCGTCCAATCCAACGTTATCCATTGTTTACAAACCAAATTGCAAACGCAACATAACTTTTGGTACTATTTTAATTTCATAATTTATCCCACAATAAATTGTCTGTCCAAATATCATATTTTGGTACGTAAAATGTTCATTTTTTCAAGATAATCCTAATACTATAAATAATCACTTTCCTATAAATATCAAATAATTAACTCACCATTTCATTAATGGAAACAAATCTTAAAGGCTTAACCCAAAACCCCATAACCTAACAAACTAAACCAAAATTCCCCCACTCCAATGTCCGAAAAAAAACATTGAGGCGCAATTTACTAACTTTTAAGGTAGAAAGTACAATTTAAATCTTTTTTAGGGTTCAAAGTGAAATTTAACCTAATTTCAGGGTGCAAAGTGCAAATACCCCTACAAGAGTGGGGGCAGGTGGCGTGCTTATCCGAATCAAACCCATGAGTCATAATCATGCACCCAATGGGCAGCCAACAGGTTTCCCAATAATTCATTGAGCTACAGTCCCCCCACCTTCCCCCCCGGGGTGGGGGGGGTGGGGGGGTGGGTGGGTCCCAATATGTTCTTTATTTCCAAACTTTTGTCCTTTACCTAAAACTTGTCCTTTTCCAGCAACGTAACTATAAAAACAATACAGAAAATTAACGATAATAAAAAGTCTGTCGTTTACTGAGATAAGGCCACGAGTGGTGGTTTGTGGGGGGATCAGCACTGCACCAATAAGAAAATCCCTCAAGTTGTATTTTTGTTTTAATATACTTATAATTTATATTTGTACTAATATAAAAAGAAAAATTCATCCACACTTACAAATGACGGTTAATGGCAACACCGCACCAATTTCCTCTTAAGTTGAAAATATTTTTCGTGATACAATAACTAATTTATTCAACTTTTCAAAATTTACGTTAATTAATAAATAATTATTTTTTCTTTCGTCCTTTTTATTAATATAATGTATTGATTTATATATTTTGCTTATTTATAATATATTTTAAAGATTGAAAGATTACTTATTATATATGTAGGAACGACGTGCCACAATAACTAGTGTATAAAAAAAAAATCTTATTTTCACTCACAAATAGCGGTTATTTCCCACAACACCAACTTTTCAAATTACCAAAAATATCCTTATATATTTTCGACCACCCCTACTCAAATTTTTCTTTTCATCTATATGATCTATATTATCTATCTATATTAATATGAAAATTTCACTAACACTATATTTTTTTTTGTGTCCATAATATCTTCAAATTAGTTTTATTTTATTTATTTGTTTGTTTTAAATATAATTTATTGATATATATATTTTATTTTTATTTAATATATATTTTTAAAAAATAAATATTTATTATATGCACGTAGGAATCCGTACCAAGCTTTTTTTTTTTGGTATATAAAGAAGTTAAATTAATGTTTAAGGTTACTTTTCAATTGATTGATTTTTAACTTTTTAATTCATTTGAATAATTTTGGACTTCAAAAAATTTAATTTTTTATAATATTGATGAATTTTAAATTATTATTAAATAAAATTATATTTTTTTAAATTCTTCCCTTAAATCTAAATCTATTAATCTAAATGTACCTTAAATGATAGGGTTAATTACACTTAGATCCCTTTTGAAAATGTGCACCTTCCTCCAAAGAAGTTTTAGAATTGCACATACAACCACTTAAAATATTTCCGCATTTACATGTAACCCCTTTATGTTAGGAATTAGATGAGGAATTAAATTAAAATACTGAAATTAGCAAAAAATATTACATATATATATATATATTTTAATCTTGTCCCTCATTTAGTATATTTTTTTACTTATAAAGGGATAAGTCTAATATATATGTGGAGTGATGTTAATATCTTTAACACAAATTTCATATTTTTGAATTGATTGAAACAAGAAAAATATTACAAATGATTTTTTGATTTTTAAATGCATTTTTTGCGGGTACAAAATCTCTACTTGGAATCTCTGATTCGTCACTTTGGCGACTTCGAAGGTAGAACTTGACGGTTTGATCTCGTTCAATTTCGACTTGAATTTTCATTAATTTAGAGATCTTTTGACGTATTCCCATATTGAACGCTATAACTTTGAAATATATGACTTGGATTTGAATATTTCTTGATAGATTTGACGCTCCGATCTTCCACCAAGCTGGATTTCTATCTTGACAATGTTAATTCGTGGGTCTTTCGACTTCTTCACAAATCAAATGTTGGTTTTAAGTGACTTTCGAGACGAACACCTTGATTTTGCTTTGAACGCCGTGAATTTCTTTGATTTTCGCTTGAGAGGATTTGGGATTTCTTGAATTCTCTCTAGCTTCTGTCTTAAATCGTCTCTTTAATTCTGTATCGAATAACCTCTTGACTCGTCTTCACTTGTGTCTTGTCTTGTGCCTTGGGTTGTCTGTTAAGTAGTGAAACGTTCCTATTTATAGTTGTAGGGTGGAAGATTTTGTCATATTTACTTCATGATATGACACAATATGATTTGCCAATTAGGATTTGTTTCCTTAATAGCAAGATATGATGTAAAATACCAAATCATTGATATTCGCTTCCTTTGTTGGTAAGAAAAGATTTAAATCGTCTTAAATACTTCAACTCCATACATGATAATATTAGATTTTTTTTCCCTCAATTAATATTTTATTTTATAAAAAGATAAAATTGATGAAAAAATATACAGCATATGTTAATATGTAGTTGGCAATAAATTTTGCATGCTTGCAATATCATCATATTTTTTTCCTTATAAGTAAAAAAAATTATTACATGATAATATTGAATCAGCGGCAAAATTATAAATTTATGTAATTTTTTGATAATATAAGCATTTTTGTCCAAATTCTAGCAGAAGAAGAACATATACAGATATATATTATTTAACAAAATCAGCGTTATAAAATTCAAATTAAAATTTTAAAAGCTTATAACCTGATTAAGGAAAAAGAAATAATACTTCTCAAAGAAAAAAAAAAGAAAAAGAAAAGTAAAATATTTGACACGTGGATATGGCGATGGGTCGGCCGTCAGCCATTGGCTCGATGATCAAGAATGGGGGCTTGAAGCTGAAGGCGGTGGCTGCCCATGGGAACTTCACGTGACACACTCCACACGCACAACGTTTCCCATTACTCATCATCTCCTTAATTCTGTGAACCTTTGGCTCTTCTATCCTTCCAAAAATAAAGCACTTGGCCCTTTTGGATTTTTCCTTTCTGCATTTTTCCTTGTCTCTATTTGGCAGTTCATACATTACTAGCCGTCGTGACAATCGTTTAAGTTTATCAATAAGTAGGATTTTACCCTACTCATATTCATAACTCAAAAAATTTTAAATAAATTAATTAAGATTCGAGTCCTACCTAATTTATTGAACCTCACTCAAGTCTCATGGGTCTCAATATTCGACCATCCCAGTATTTGGGTCCGATTAGATTCATACCCGATTTTTTTTTCTGCAAATCATACTAATTAAATTAATTTTTTTTCTATTTTGCCCATAATTTATTAACAAATTCAAAATTGTTGAGGCCAATTCACAAATAGCTCTTTAGTATATCATTCATTATATTGTTTATAAAATAATCTTATGAAAATATTGCACGACAAATAACGTTATGATGTCTTATATTTTTTAGATTTTTTCATTGAAAATAGATCGATTGATAAATAATAATCTAATTGAAGTGAAGAAAAATAAATATATTTTTTGGTCCAAATTGAGAACATAGACCATGGGTATTGATGGGTAGAGACCCAACCAAACCCAATATATATCTTAAATGGGTCTGGATTTGGATCTTGGTCTAATAATATCCATTGAGTTTGGATCTGGGTCTTAAAATTAATCTATGAATTTGGATAGGATAAGATCCTACCCATTAACACACTTATAGTCATTTATACATGCATATAACATATTTTAAAATATATAATTTATTATATTTAGACCTCTTCTAAACATACAAAGTTATTACTTTTCCCAAAAAATGAGTAAAACTATATTTATATTTGCCCATAAATTTACTGTTTACATTAGACCCTAGAGTTGTTTAATGGTTGGGTTGGGTTGGATCTAAAATAAATTAAAATTGATAAGTCCAAATTGGATCGTGAATGGGTCAGGTCGGATCAATTGTAACCATTTCTATATATTCAATATTTAAAAAATTTTCAATTTTAGATAATAATAATAAGATGACGATATATTTAATACAACCTATAAAATAATATCATTGAAATTTGTATTATTTATTGTTTTTGGAAAGAAATCATGTACATTAAAATTTCATTTGTTAAATAAAATTATAAACTCATAACGTGTACAAAATATTTTCCAAAAGAAATCATGAGATGAATAGTTATACAATTAATTTCTCCATAATTATTTGTTGAACAAAAATATGGGTTTTCAATCATAATAATAATAGCTATTTGCATATATTAATCATACATATTAGTACATTATAAATTAGTATCAGATATGTTCATTGAAATTTATTATATAATCGTATACTGTCTATTTACTTAAAAAAAGAACCAAAAAGAATTTTAAATTGTCACATGTCAATTGCAATTAATTTATTTTGTTTGGCACATCAATTGCGCAAGAAAGATCAAGGGTATATCCCTTGATCGGGTTTATACACTTTTGATTTTATTAATTTTTTTTTTTTTGCGCTTTC
>NC_026160.1:1717226-1778447 GCF_000512975.1 Sesamum indicum | reverse complement strand
TAGAAATCCTCAAATTTCTTCCACTGGTTGTCTGCCGGAGGAGGGGGAAGAGGCATGGCATGAGGGCGAGAGAGCATTTCTCCCATCACCACTATTGATTGGGGGGCGCTCGAAATAAATCAACAAAGTTAAAAGATTAACTGACAAATCCACACAACAAAAGCAAAAAACTTGAAGAATACCTTAGTAACATGGTAGGATAGAAAGCCAGTGAACTCCTCCGTGGAGGCGGAAGACAACAACCTCCTATCTTTTGGTAGTAGCATCCCTCGCAAAAGTTCAGAGAATAGCCTAAACTCCCCCACGTGCTCTTGCAGAAGGGATTGGTGTGTATAAAGGCTACATTCAGGTGAAAATTGCTAGCACTAGGGGGAAGACCCTCCCGTGTCTTTACAAGGAGGAGGCAGAGAGCGAGAAGGTGTGGCGGTGGAGCGCGTAACCATCTAGAGGGGAACCATTGCCAGAGGTTGATTGGAGGAGCTCCCTTTGGAGTGCTTGGATGATCCCTAGGGGGCCATCGTCGGGCGTTTCTCCTGGGAATCACTAGAGGTTGGTGTACCGCCATAATCCCTCGCAGTAGGAGTAGGAGCAGGAGCCATTGTGTAGCCCCAGGACTACCCTAAACGCTCTCCCTTAGAAATTTGTTGGACATGATGCGTTCTACAAAGATAGGAAAGAACCAAGTAAAATACTAAACATACGAAGAAAAGGCATCCAGAAAAGAATCAAGAATCATTTGTACTTAGGGGTTTCTCCAAGGGGACCGCCTTTGGTTCAAGCTAAAGCGCTAGAGGAGCCTTTCATCCGCCAACCCCCGACAATTGTAAAGGTCGGGATTCAACTCCTCTAGGAGGGCGTAAAGATCTGCACTAATTTTTCTCACAGAATATAGTGCGATGGGAGGGAGATAAAAAAGCTTACTCATGTGAGAATGCCCAGCGAGAGGGAGGCAAAACATAAAAAAAACTCCACCTCCAGCTCTTGGGGGCGTTTGGAGCAAGGAGGAAGCACACTCCATGATGGCGGGAAAAGTGGAAAATACTAGGTTTCGACCTTTTCAACTGAAAACAAGCAAAAAAAATCCATGCCTATGGGGGAGACACCATGATAATACAAAATTATCATAAAACTTTCCAAATGACGAAAAGAGTTGGGGGGTTAACTGATTCAAGGAAACCTTAAAAATACTAAGACATCGGCTTAAAAGGGAGGAATATGATGGCGCAAACCTGTCTGGAACTGGGCAGTGATGAAGCACAAGCAATTAGGAAAGAATATCAGGTTAACTCTCAGGGTGGGGAGGAGTATCGGATAACACTCAGGGATGGCTTAGTCCTCAACTAACCAACTGGCATCCGCGTCATTGAAGGACGGAGAGGACCTGTCTGTTAAAATGGGGCTAATAACCCTAGTCCCCTCTCCGTTGACTGCCATTAACTCCCCTCTCTTCTCCTTCTACCTCAAGGAGGTTTCTCCCATATTCTAAAAAAATGCCCTACTTTCGTATTAGAAGGTACATCAATTAGGCAACACTGTATGACTGTAGGCCGTCGTAAGCTCCACTATAAAGCTCATCTATAAGAGGTTGAGCCTAAGCCCCTTCCCCTAGAAGTAGCCTCCATTGGGTCATCGCCCACAGCGTTTTCTCGAACAAATCTCACATATTCATCAAATGATGCCATCAAAAGTTGAGGAAAAGTTTCAAAGATAGAAAACAAAAACAAAAAAAAAAAAACCCCAAGAAAGGAAGACAAGTAGGAGGCACAACAAACAATCAAAACACGCAAGAAAAGATAAAGAATACTTATTGGAGTAATAAAGGAGAAAAGAGAAATTAAAAGCTCCAAGATGTTCTCTCCAAGATCATGGGGGAAAATGAAGGAGAAGAGTCAGAGAGAGATGCAATAAGGAAGGAAAATAACCTAAAGATATGGTCACCCACGTTCATACCAAGTAACGCCTCTCATGCGTTACCAACAGGGGAGGTTACCCTCAAACACCCTCCACTATATCTGAAAGACCTATGCACCTAACATCATTACAGGCTAGTACTAGCCATCAATTCGTCCTAATAGAATAGCACATTTTGAAGAAAGTTGTTTTACCATTTTCAGGAAAGTAGAAGGACAAGAAGGACCCTGTGAAGTGGAATTCTCTCGAGAAATACACAACAATCTGTTCTGGAAGAAACTCACTACTCTTAAGGAAGAGTGAGGTGGCCTCCTGCTCTTCAGAGCGGGGGGATTGAATGATATCCCAAAATTACACTCAACGCAAGGGAAAATCTATTTTGAGTAAAACCACTAAGGAGTCTGTAAGTACATGAGGCCCAAGAAGGTGGGATCCTTAGCCCAACCACCTAATAAAGGCCCTTGGAGGAAGGGGCTATAATCAAGGCCCGCTGGCTCACGAAGAGGAGTTACCCTGTGTCTATGTGGTTCCCAAGGTGGTTGTATGCACAAATCACAGGAGACCGTTCGTCCACAAGGTAGGAGGACGTCCACATGAATTGTGACATGGCACGAGGATAATCCTTCGCATTCCACCAACCTCCTCAGAATTCAGAATCTATACCCATTGAGAAACTTATCCATCCAAGGGTTTCCCAACAACATATCCAAGATCCTTACGAGCTGCCTCCAATTTTAAAGGGACTTATCTGTAGCACTATTGACCCAAGTCCTAAGGGATCACACTTCTTCTCCTGATGGGACTATGACTATAAAAGCAAGTCTCTACGCAATTTTTGCAATACCATTTGCACGAGAGCATTATATTCTTGACATTCCCTTGTCATTTAATCATTCGTCATAGTTCTATTTCGATTAGTTTTATCTTTTCACAACTACTTACTGACTTGAGCGTCGGAATGCTAACATATATTTTGCAAGTCCCCTTTCCAAAGGCTGGAAGAAACTTGGCCCAAAAGGCTCAAGTCTAAGATTTATTGAACGAGCAACTTTTTGCTCGTACCACCTGATAATTACCATATTATTTATTTAATTTTGAATAAAAATCACAAAGCGATAGTTATAACAAAAAATTACATGTAGTATATCAAATTAATTTTATATAATTATGTAAATATTAAGTGGATTTCTGCTTTATTTTGCATATGCATCCAGTGTGCATAATTCTGGTTATTTACTAGGTCTAATGGGGTTAGAATAACCACATTTACTTGATAAAATATATTTCGATCAAATGCATTCAACATATTTTTTTTTCTTTTTAACATGAACAAAACCATTTCTTAAATTTTTTTATCATATTCATGCACATTTAAAATTAACAAAAATTATTAAGAAAATACGAGTACTCATGATCACTTATTTATTTTATTTTTCTTCTTTTACATATAATTAGAATAAAAAAAATAAAAATTTAAATTATCCACATGCGTCAAGTGTACTGTCCTATAACTAGTTTTTAAATGAATGTTTGTATTTTGTAATACGAAATTTTCTTATGAAAAATTAAGTAAAAAACTAATAACTAGAATAAAAGATAGAAAAAGAATATCAAAATTACATAGTTACCTTTTCTTCATCCTTTGCATTTCACTTGGCATACTCGATTTTAATTGACTACAAATATTGCAAGTTTTTATTTTAATTAGCATACGCTTTTTATATTGGGAAAATATTAATTATCAATATTCTGATTTATTATTTTATTGTTTAATGTGCATTTGATCACATCAATAATTGTGACACCAATAGTAACTCTAGTTAGATTTATATTACGTGAGTCTCTTATTTAAAAATTTAAATTGTTAAGAGACGATAATGATTTAATATTAATATCTTAATATATTTCAATACGTGTAAATTTCGTATATTATAAATGGATGACAATATTCAAACTCAAAACTTTTTATTTGGCCGAGCATGAAATCAAATTACACGATCGTCTTATATAAAAAATTTTAAATTGTTAGAAAGGAGATTCGCTTCATATTAATATCTTAACATTTTATTTGAACTTAAATATTATAACAAATAAAATATATTTATGATGTAATGAACATCAAACTTAAAAGGAGTTACAGACCAATCACATGAAATGTGCAATAATACTGTTAGATAATTTAATTAAATCTAACCAAATATGATTTGAGCAAAAAATTTTCTACGTTGGGTTTATATAATTGCCTTTGTTCAACTAACATAAATGGAAAAAATGCAAGCAACTCCCTTGTGATATTGCAAATGAGCAAATTATTTTCATATGAAAAAAATAATAGCAATTTACCTCTCTATGTTTTTAAAAATACAACAATTATCTCTCTGTGTTTTCAAAATGAACTTTATTTTAAAAAATACAAGAAAAGATATATATTGCTATTTTTTTTTGTAAAAAAGTAATTTATTCATTTATAATATTATATTAAATCCTAACATAAATATGTAATTTTAGTTGCATTTATTTAATATTTTTGTTGGTAACTCAAGTGAATAATATCTAAATAGTCTTAGTTTTAAATTGTGGATAATGCCAAAGTCCATCACTGTCAAGCTATTGCTTGTCGCCATCGGAAGGTCACTCACTACATCCTATTCCTTAATACTAATAATGCCAATTATTGATGTTGGAGACACACTCTCACTTTTCCAAATGAGAAAATGCAAGTAACTCGTTTCGTGATATTATAAATGAATAAATTATTTTTTTATAAAAAAATTTAGTAATTTATCTCTCTGTATTTTTAAATAAGAGTAATTATATTTTCTCATCTGATCTATGAATTTTTTTTATAATTTGACGTTTATTTATTTTTTTTTTTTGTCAACTTACCAACTCAACTTTACTAAATTTTGCCCTTCGTCATTTATAACTATTTTTTAATCGAGTTTTTATCAAAAAAAAAAAAAAAAATCACATGCAGTGCGTATGTGATACTTACGGATTATGCAATGTGATTTTTTTACATATGCACATCATTTTACGTTCTTTCGATAGAAAAATCAATAAAAATAAAATGAATCATATATGACAAAATGCAAATTTCACAAAGTTGCACAAAAAAAAATTAAGACTTTATTGTTTATAGAGATTCGTGCAAAAAAAATAATAATTAAGCCACAATGAAGGTGGGTTTAAAAAGTTGAAGATGAGGAAGCTGTGTAATTAAAAAGTAGATCCTGGGGAAATTTAATAATTTGGAAGATCTGTTACTTCAATAATTGCCTGCCTCATGATATTATAGATTAAGAAGGCAAAAGTTAGACTAATTATTAAGTAGATTAGGACCACTTTATTGATCCTAATATACAATTTGCTACCATACCTTAAATGTTGTCGTTGTATTAGTGAAATAATGAAACACCCAATGACTTAGACATGATATATTATGCGGGGATAGTTATACACCTTTTCTTTTTAAGTTTAGTGTAATTATATGTAGATTTTTTGTAGTTTGAAAAATTACATTTGAATTTGTTGATTAACTAAAAAGTGAATGTAGATTGACATTTACTATCGATTGACTTATTGCAGGTTAAATAATTTTTTTTTTTTTTTGACTAAACTACCTTTATAAGGGTGAAAATATACCTCCTCACATGTGTTAATGTATGAAAATGTAGAATAGGTAATTTAATCATAAGAAGATTTATTTGACCTGCAATAAATCAGTAATAAGCCAATTGGGGGGTAAATATTAATTTTCATTCAGTTTTTTTTTTTAATATCAGTCACTTTGGTGAATTTTGACTAATAGAGACTTGTTTGTTAAGATAGAAGCAAATTTCAAGTGCATTAGATGTAATTTTTCAAATAAGAGGAAATTTATATGTAATTATATCAAATCTCAGGAAAAGAAAGTGTAATAATCAAGTTGATTAGAACTAAAATTTCTCTCGAGCTCAATAAATCGGGATATTTCTAGTATGAAGTTGGAAGGTTAATTGCCTTTTTTGTTTTTACCTATACTTAATCACATATTTGATTTTGGTCCCAAGTTTTCCGAATCCTTAATATTGGTCCATAAATTTGACAATTTTTTTTGACAACTGGTATTACGGATGACAACGGGGCGGGTACTAATGGACCCAGGACCCGGCCCGCCAACTACGAGACAAACCCAAGACCCATCCGTCTCGCTCGAAAACTCCTCAGCGTCGGTTTGTCCTGACAGACCCGAATTTTTTGAAATGCATAAAAAAAAAGAGAATAGAAGCCACAACGAGGGTGAGGCGGCGAGCGTGAAGAGGCGGTGAGGCAAGGTGGCGGCGATACAAGACGACTAGGCAAAGTTAGCGTTGCAACAAGACGAGGCGAGGCAAGAGAGTTATGAATAAACAGTGAGATAGAAGAGAGATGGCGAGAGATTGAGAGAAAAAGAAGAAAGATGGAGGAAAGTAGATATGGGTAAGATAGGAAAAGATTCAGAGGGAGATAAAAGAGATGGAGATTTGAGAGAGAGAATGAGATTGTGAAAGTAGAGTGTTTGGGGGCGGTTGGGAAGGGAAGGGATTAGGGCAAATATTAAATAAATTACATACTTACATATAAAATTTGAAAAAAAATAGATTAATTATGTATCGGGGCGGATCTCCATGGACTTGAGACTTGTCCCACACTCGGGCGGGTCTTAAAACTTAAGTCCCAAGACTTGCCCTGAATCTCATTTTTCAAACCCGAATCGCCCCTATGGATTTTTGTGGGTTCGGGTTAAATTGCCATTCCTAATTGGTATTTCTAATAGTCTGTCTGCTCCATTTTCATGGAAGTCCCACGTTAGCCGCAAGTTAGGCCATTTGGGGAGTGAAATCGCTCATCTTTTTCCCCCTTGCATTGGTAGTTGGTGTCTATATCTATCTATACTATATAAAAAAAAAATAGGATAATTACACTCTCCTCCCCTAAGGTTTGGTATAATTATATTAAACCTCATGTGGTTTGAAAAATTATATTTAACACCTTTGAGGTCTGTCTAACAGATCAGTCCCTCTGTTAGTCAAAATTCATCGAATTTGTCAATAATGGGGGTTTAATATAGATTTTTTCTCTTTTTTTTTGTTAATATCAACAAATTCAGTGGATTTTGTCTAATTGATGGACTTATTTGTCAGACAGAACCAAATTTAAGGGGTATTAGATGTAATTTCCCAAACTATATGGGCCAACGTGTAATTATACCAAACCTCAAGGGAGGGAAGTGTAATTATCCCAAAAAAAATCTATTTTTATTTATAAATAGTGGTTACTTAAATCGTAACAGTAATTTTATAAATTACCAAAATTGTCCTTATATATTTTCAACCACTCTTACTCAAATTCTTCTTATTTATATTATCTATACTATCTATCTATAGTAATATGAAAACTCACTCACACCAAATATTTTTGTGTCAATATCTCTAAATTAGTTTAGGTTTATTTATTTATTTTTAAATATGATATATTGATTTATATATCTTATTCTTATTTATAATATATTTTAAAGCATAAATAATAACTTATAATATGCACGCAGGGATAACGTGCCACAACGGCCAGCATTGAAAATGTATTTGCCCAGTTTTTGGGCGTATTTCATAGTTGTAGCTCGAATTGGTACTTTTTGTCTGTGGGAGATGATTTACAAGCTGCAGAAATAACTACAAGCAATGCAAAAACTCGAGCTCTCATATTTTAGAAACGTCGAAAATACAGAAAATAATTGACAAAATCATAAAAATCAAGCCATAAAGTTACAAAGACACTACAATTACACTAAATCATATATACAATTAAGAAACTCCTTTCTCATGCTTTCTCAAAAACTCATTCATACAAATACAGAAGTATTGATCCTCCTTGTTTGTGTGAAAATAACATTATGTTCGGCAAAACATAATATGAATATGAAATAGTTAAAAATATTAAAAATATTAACTCTATCTCTGTCTTATATTTTATATTATAAAAGTATTATATTCAATGAATTTTTAATGTCGCCGTAATAATTATATTATTGTAAATGATATTTATGTAAGTTACTATTATTAATTTTTTAATATGTTATATATATATCACTTCTATTAATTACTTTTTGTATTCAGTTTTCTACATGTAATATACTTACTAAAACCATCCTTACAATAGAATATGGTATAATTAGAATTATTCAAGGGACCTCATTTTGTAGAAATTTCTTTTACAACAATTAAAAAAAAATAGGAAAAAACAAAGAGTAAAAATATGCAGTAATTACTTTTTGTATTCAGTTTTCTACATGTAATATACTTACTAAAACCATCCTTACAATAGAATATGGTATAATTAGAATTATTCAAGGGACCTCATTTTGTAGAAATTTCTTTTACAATAATTAAAGAAAAATAGGAAAGAACAAAGAGTAAAAATATGCAGGCAACCCTATGCCTATCTCTACCATAAAGTATATTTTTGTGTAGTTGTGCATATGCAATAAATCAATTATATACTCAACTTGTTCTAAGACTGAACAAGGAAAAAAAAAGATTATGTTGAAAATTTAAAGAAGCCTAAATATTTTTCAGTAAGTAGATGTTATAAAAAATAGATTAATGTTACAATCAAAACCAACTCAAAAAATTAGGTACTGAATTTATTTACTTTTAGTTGTTATTTTTATAATCTTTTATTGTATAGATAGAATATTAAATAATTTATTGAGTTTTCTTTTTTTCACGAGATTTACTCCTCACGTGCAACATGCGAGCATTTGATTAGTATTTTAAAATAATAAGATAATTATGACTAGTATTTTAACATTAATCGTGTATGAACATGAAAGTGTGAGTAACTAGTAAATTGAGAAATCATTTAATCTACCGAATTTCTCCCGCACTATTAACCATCGCTCACACACACACAAACACAACACATGCTCCTACAAACCATATTTTATTTTCTAATTTATCACGGATCGGTAAATAATTAAAGTACTTGCACTAGTCAAAAGGAGACAGATATAATCATCCTTTAGGAGAGTCACACATTGACATAAAGAAAATAGAACTAAATATTTTAATATAAACGAAAATTTCTTGGTAATAATCCTTTGAAATTAAAATATTATCTATATGCAAGATTGGAAAGGTAAAAGTAAAAATTTTAATGATTTTTATTTGCATATATATATATATATATATTGTCAACTCACTTAAATGCTAACAAGATTCAGAAGGCAATTCAGTATGATGACTATCATCAAATGCTAGTCAAATGATAGACACCTCTAAGTGATAGTTTCTTTTATTCCCAATCAAGAGTCAATAATATCATTTGCCAAAACAATAAATTTCATTTGAAAATATGGTAGGAATAACACATCCTTCAACATTGCAAACAAAATTCTTTAACGAAATCTTGATATGAAATAATTGATGAGAAAAATTATATTTGCACAAGTGCATTTTACTTATTTTGAAGCTCCACAAATTTATTCCTCAATCTTTTGCTTTCCCTTTAATTTTCGAACAGCTTCAGTATCAACTGTAGGTGAAGCAGTAGAAGAGGGAGTAACAGCATCATCCGCCAAGGGCTTGCCAACGAATTTCGCTAGAATTGCCGCTAGGTATTCAATCTGGATAAAAAAAAATATTTATAAAAAGAAAAGATATAACATGCATATAGATAATATAACAAAAATAAAGCAAAATTTAGAGAAACCAAATAGGCATATATAAGAAATAATAAAATTAAATGGCTTCCTCATAAATTAAAACAATAATTATCAATTTATTTGAAAATATAATTGTATGTAGTACTGATTTGATCATAGAAAAATATATAACATTATGAATTTAATATTTTCTATAGCTAATTGTAAGTCATATATTTACAACAAAATATATGTACATTGCACATGATACTTCTTTGTTAATGCATAAAATTGAAGGCAAGATCAGTTTAAGAGAAAACTTTTTGCAATATAACTAAATACGATCTCTTCACGGATTTACCTGTTCTCTCAGTTGAGCATTCTCAACTCTTAAACAGTGCTCATTAGAAGATTTTCCAGCAAGAGCAATGGCACAACCACATGCACGACAGCGTGCATTGCTAAGGGCTTCTCTGCACCTCATATTTTCAGTTCGAAGTTCGTTGTTCTCAGTACGAAAATATGAGTTCTTATGGTGCTCATTCCATGTCTGTAAATAAATAATTACATGAAAAGTTTATTTTGAATACTTATACATTCAAGACCGAAAACCATTAGCCAAGTACTTAGTATCCTATTACTTCTCTTCAAAAAACTTCAAGAGGCTGTCTTAATTTTTTTGAGGAAATATTTATAGTATATAAAATTTGTTTAATATGAATGCAAATGCCTTTCTTACCTTCAACTGGGTTCTCTTGTTTTGGAACCAAAATTTGACTTGCAATGGTTCTAGCCCCAGTTTATTGCTGAGCTCTTTTCTTTGGTTGTTATTGGGATGTGGGTGCTGCTTGAAAAACCTACAATAAATGGAAATTATGTTATCATTCCAAAAGATAATTTCAATAAATAAATCATGACTTGAACATGGTTATGAGGATAGTATTGGCAAAAAATTTTGGTGCGGAATTTTAATTACATTATACTTAGTCGACGATAGTGGAATTCATAGTATTAAATAAATCTCACCAATTTCCAATACATCATACCCAACGTGGTGAAAAGATTACAATATAGGATCACAAAAAATTAAGGAAGAAGAATATAGTACAATTACAAATGTAATATTGCATTGATTAAAAGATGACCATAAAGAACAAACATAAATGTTCTTGTTTCCTCAAACTAGAAATTGTGTTTATTTCTATCAATATAATTGCTTTCTTAGAGATTTTAAACAAGATTTATATTTATCTTAAAATTCGTTCTTTTATGAAACTTTCAATTTATTAGAAACTTACGCTTCCATTTCTTGAATTTGTTCTGGAGTGTGGCGATGGTAGCGTTTTCTCTTCAACTCTTGATTGTTGATGGAATTGTTATCTAGATCTTCTCTACTAGATTTATTGTTAATTCCATCATCTCTGTTCCTCTGTGATTCATCACCTCCAGATGCAGTTGAGTTCATGTCGGGAAGCATATTTTCTTTCGCCTTTTTATCTATAGCACAATGAATTATGTTTCAGTTGTTTAAGAGCATGATAAGATATTATTTAAGTGGCGTGCATTTTTATAGCACTTGATGCAGTAGAAGAATCAATGAAAAATAAAAATAATCCCTACCATGTATACATTTTAAAAAGGGGATTAACAATTCTTGTGTTAATCTCATAAAAATTTTGCAAAAACTTGTATTTATTGATATTTTTTTTCCTTCAAAAGGCAATAAAAAATACATATCTAAAGTATATTTCTGATATAGAAATCTTAGCATTTTTAATGCAAGTTTTCCACTGTCAAACACAACATAAGAGTGGAGTGTGCATCTTTGGATAAAAGCATTTAACCAAAAAGAAATAAATTGTAGCAACTAGACAAACTTACTTTAAAGAGATGAAAAAGTTTCTCTAACCTTAAAATTCACCGCTGAGATCCACAAAGGCACTTCCTTCAATTTACCAAAGATGATAAAGTTTCTTGTAACCTTAAAATTCACGGCTGAGATCCACAAAGGCACTTCCTTCAATTTATCAATGATTGAGGCATGTTCTATTGAATAAACTCCTAGGTTTCTATTAAAAAATGGTATGATTAATAAGTGGCTTCTAGAAGGTAAATAGACGAGAGTGAAAAACAAAAGTAAAACGAGAGAAGACACGATGAGATGGTAAAAAAGAGTCCGATGGAGAGAATGAATAGGGAGAACATATGCAAAGAAGTTGATGTAATGGACGGAGAAATTGAAGACGACGGATTAAAATTTGATGGAGGGGGCTTAAAACGAGTTGTTATGGCTGGTGAATTACCTGGAGTAGAGCATTAACGTTCTCTGTTTGAGTATGAATATTGCTTTATAGACAACTGGATGAGTAATTTTCCACAAAGAGAAAAGATAAGGACAAAAAGAATCACACTATGCATGCATCGGAAGTGCCAAAATCATGACAATTCAGAATGTCTAAAAGAAAAAGAAAATAAATTCAAATTGTCGTAATAAAGTTTTTCCCCATATTAGATTTTGAGAACCCTTGACGATAATAAATGTCATTTCTGGATGCAGTTAATACTCCGAAATTTAGTGCAGAACTTTTTCTAAGCATCCTATGGAAGTCACGAGCATTAGGACAATAAGTTGCAATAATACACCAAATATTGTGTTTCCATGGTATGTAATAATGAATTTAATTATGATATTTCTCCAATGTAAATTCTAGTGCTACGAATAAGATATTGAATAATGATGATCTATATTAAAACGCTTTATTTAAAATTTAAATCGGGTCGAGAAAGTGTTGAAATTATTTAGAGTAAGTTTAAATGATTGTCAAATCTTATATTTGTATACTACAAAAAGATTATTTTATAGTAACGGCTTTTGTAATGGTCAAGTTAATCATTTGGAACAAATTTTAAAAATTGTAACGGGCCATTGGACCTTGTCCCTAAATGAGATTAATTTATCTAGTCTAGAATTAATTAATTAATGAGATTAATTAATCACTTCAGACTTGATTTGTTAACTTGATTAAATAAATATGGGTTCAAGCCTTAAAACTACTGAGATTAATTTGAAGGCCGAAATAAATTTGATTGGGTTTAAAATAATCAAAATATTAAATTAAAATTAATCCAACCCACGTTTAAATTTAATTCAAATCCGACAAGCCCATTTAAAAGAGGTTAAGGAAAGTTGAAACTTCCTAGCCCATGTAACAACAGAGAGGACCAAATGGGTGGTTTTTCTAGACCAACCACTAGGCCACTTGTACCATGATACACACATGTTTGCTTAGTGTGATACTTGAGTGCTTGTAGTGTGGGGTATGCATGGAAGTGTGTATGTTAGTGAACTGTATGTGATGTAAGGAAAATCTGTCATCTCTTGCTCCCAGCTGCTACGGTTGTCCACTCTCTATAGGTTTTATTTGCAAGATTTGCGAGTTGAGAACAAAAGAAATTAATTAATTATATTAATTAATAGTATGTGTTATTTAGTTTTCTTCTTTTTATTTACGTTGGTTTCTAGTAAGATTATATGTGCGACAATAATGTTGTGGTGTGAACAAAGTAGAGGGGATTTGTGTTAGCCCCTGTGGGGAAGTTTAAAGAAAACAAAATAAAGTTTGTAACAGTAGAAGACGAACTAACGAGGTAAACTGAAATTTATGTTTCCAACATCTTGTAGTTTTTCTAATCTAGCCATGTATGTTTATTTATGTATTAAGTAGTGTTGAACACCTAAAAAAAGGGATGTGATCCCTACATGCCTTTTATTTTTCATGTTTTTAATTTTAATTTTTGTTGTGTATACGATCTCCTGGATTATATTGATTCTTTTTGTGGTATTAGAGTCCGATTCAGCAGTAAAGGCTAGATTCTATGTGTTGAAACGTGATTAGAACATATAGGATTGTATGTGATATCATGGTCAATATTTGGCATATTTTACATAAAGTTTATGCATGATTTTATGTGCTTAAGCATGTGTAGATGTGATTTAATTTCGAAGAGCTTTTTTTTGTGTTGCAAATGATTAAATATGAAAATATCATGAAAAATATTCAATGTTTACAAAAAAAAAAAGAAAAGGTTTAGAAAAGTTCTGAAACGAAAAGATGGAAAACGATACAAAACATGCACAATCATCAGGGCGTGCAGGGCGGGCATGCACGCAGGCAGGGGCGCCTACCTGCGTTGGCCATGCGGCTTGCACACAACAGCATGCAATGTGCTCGCGGCAAACACTAGGCACCAACCCATGGACTGCTTGTGCAGTTGCACGCTTGGCATTGCCAACTACGTTGTCCTCTCTCGAGCGACTACAGCTGTGCTGGAATGGTTTGAGCGACGTGACCGTTGTTTTATGCCTGAAAATGCTATTTTTTTTAATATTTAATTTAATTAGACTCATTTTTGCTTTAAATGGTTAAATATGATTTTCCCTATAAATTTAAGTCTAGTTAAAGTTTGAAAAATATTTCCTAATAAAATATATTACTTGAAATGTTCAAATATTTGTTTTGGAAACCCTTGGATGTTTTTCGAAATTTATTGAGTATTGAGTGGGATTAAAATGCTTGATTTATTTTGAAAAATATTGAATTTCCAAAAGTGATGGAAAATGTTTCTATGGGGATTAAATCATTTTGGAGTGTCCAAAACTTAAATTTAATCTAGAATATTTTTCAAAAAAATTTAGTGAGATTAAAATATTTCTATTGGATTTTGAGGTCTGTGTGTCTCTTTATTTTTCTTTATCGTTTTTAGCATTACTAACAATTAGAACGTTTTTTCTCCCGCTAATGTACTCCTCAACTGTTGATCTAGTGAGTATAATTAGAGACGATGATTTATTTTTTCTTGTAAAATAAATGTAAAAAGGCCCAATTCATGAATGAACTTAAGACGGGTCCATTAAGACCGCCAACATTCTTTACAACTTTAAGTAAATTAAAGTATAAAATATATATAATAATCCAACTATAAAACATCTAATAAAGACTAAATTAATATGCGATAATTTGATTGTTGGCGATTTTTTTTAAACTTTAAATATTACAAGTAAATCAATAGTGCTATGTGGTTTCTTTTAAATTTAAAATTATAGTAAAAAATAAATTATAAATAATGGTTCGATTCAATTTAATTCGGACGATTTTGAGCAATTTTTATTTATTTTTTTATCACCCCTGAAAATTAGTACACTGAATAGTGGTTAATGTTCGTAATTCCCCACAGCAAACAGGGGTAATAACGTAACGCAAGACCCCCTTGGGAAACCCTCACCCACACTCGATTCTATATATAAGCTCATCAAACCCTAGCCTTCATTTCTTTGCCGCTCCTCTTCTACCGCAGCTCGTTCCATCCTATTTTCAAGCGCCACAATGACGACTCGATTCAAGAAGAACCGCAAGAAGCGTGGCCACGTGAGCGCCGGTCACGGCCGTATTGGTAAACATCGCAAGCATCCCGGTGGTCGTGGTAATGCCGGAGGCATGCACCACCACCGCATCCTTTTCGATAAGTACCACCCTGGATACTTTGGGAAAGTTGGTATGCGCTACTTCCACAAGCTCCGCAACAAGTTCTTCTGCCCCACGGTCAACATCGACAAGCTCTGGTCGATGGTACCGCAGGAAGTGAAGGAGAAGGCGTCGAAGGACAACGCGCCGTTGATTGATGTAACGCAGTTCGGTTACTTTAAGGTTCTTGGTAAGGGGTCGCTTCCATCCGACCACCCCGTTGTGGTGAAGGCGAAGCTCGTATCGAAGAACGCAGAGAAGAAGATTAAGGAGGCTGGTGGCGCTGTTGTGCTCACTGCCTGATTAGGTTTCTGTGCTTTTTTGTTTAATTACTGATTTGTGTTACGATGTTGACTTTATTATTGCTGGAGGGACTTTTTATCCGGGAAATCTTGATATATTTTTATAAATGTTCCAAATTAAAGAGATTGTGTTCTGATTATATCCAATTGGATTTGCGTTTGCAGCGATTTTGTTGATTTCACAAATAGGCATTTGATTTATGATGCTGTGAAATTAAATGTGATGCAAGCTGCTGATAATTTTACTTCGTGTAGCTTTTATGCAAAAGGTTAGATTTGTTTCAAAAAATTGTATATCTGGGCTTCTTGCATAACCATCTCACTGTTATGTCAGGATACATTCTTAGAATGTGTTGTGGGAACAATGGGTGATTTTTTTTCTTTTTCCAAGATACTTCTGTTTAACTCAGGAATTCTTTTTGTTGTTCTGGGCTGCTGTTAGGTTCTTGATTGAATCTTTATGCTTATATTTCTATTGTATATATTCTTTATTGCATGAAACTTTTGTCGCTATTCAAGTTGTGGTTTGGATACTGGTATATGTTCTTATACCTAAGGAAAGCTGTGATTAGCATGTGGAAGCATGATGTGAATGTGTTATTAATGGTATCATTTCATTAATCGCTACTTAATTTTGCAGCCTTGCCGGTGTTATGCTTGATGCTATGATGTGCTGTTATGTTGTGTGTTTAATTGACTCTGGCTCTGTAATTGTGATTTGGATAGTTGAAGCTTTGTGTACAAAAAAATGTGTACGAACCATGGGTTCGTTAGTTTTGAATTTGCACGTGTTTGTTGCGAGTACCAAATTGAAGCTTGTGAGTCAATATGTAATGATGGTGATGAATTGAAGTGTATCCCTGGCATAAAATTGGCATTATACAATCTGTCGTGGGCTATTCTGTAGCAATGTATAGAGCTCTGATAAATTGCACCCTTCCCTTGTGCCTTCATCAACCAAATAACTGGCATCTATTTTACCAGCTATTCTGAGGCTTGCTCACCTTACCTCGTTAGTGCACCCTTGTTCCACATAACCACCAATATTGGGAATAAAGTTTCAGATTTACTTGGATATCCTAGTATTTTATCTGTTTTAGCAATTCACCTTTTTCATTATGGTCCCTTCGCTATCGTTCTTCTTACTGCGATTTGATCTATTGTTAAACCGATACCCCGGGAGGATCCTCAGGATTGCACACTAGCATCTGAAACTATGATTTTGTAGTTATCCTCCCATGATTGCATGCTAACATTTGAAACTTTGATTTGGTAGTTTCTTTTCGAACCTTTGGTTGAACACCACAACCCTGAGTGCTCCATCTGTTGGAATATATAGTATTGGGTACTGGTTACGTACAATCTATGTTATCTGTTGTGATCACATATGTAAATGACTTGGGTAAGAACATTATTAAGAATGTTTTGTGATTGCAACAATGAACAGGACAAAGCATCAGCTTCACCTTATTTCAGTAGGGGTAGCAGTGTCTCCAGGGACAAGTTCAAGTGTTTGGCTTAAAATTTATCTTTGGTAGGTTTTGTATTCGAATTTGTGTATTAAAAGAAAATAGGGGTGAGAATGCTTTCGGGTCGATGGGTTCTAACTAGCTTAATTAATTTTAAGTTGGTTGTGCTGCTTAAATTTAATTAAATCTTACGTGAGTCTTGAGTGGATTATTGAGTTAATATGAGTTGTTGACTGTTATTATTGGGTTCAACATACAAAATAAAAATAGTAGTTGTCCATAATTGATTAAATTTGTTTTTGTATTATAAAGATTTAATGTATAAATAAAAATATCATAATTTATTATTATTCAAAATAAAATATATGATATTGATTAATAATTATAATATATGGTCATTTTTTAGTATAAAATTAATAAAGTATTAAATATGAAATTAAATATATAAAAATTTTAAAAATAAAAAAATAGAAAAAGCTCGTGAATGATGAACAGAGGGAATTGAACTCGAGCTCGAGTCGAGTTCAAAATTGAGTTGGCTCGTGAAGTTTGCGAGTCGGCTCGACTCGTCTGCCACCTCTACATATGGCTCCCAAAACATATAAAAGGCAAAATCACATTTTCGGTCCTGTAATTTTAAGTCGTTAGCACCTTTAGTCATGTAACATATTTAGTCATTGTTTGCCGAATTTAGTCTTAAATATCTCACATTTAATCTTTTTTTTACAAATTTAATTCTGTATTGATAATTTTGATCCCTTTCACATTGTATATGATCCTATAACTATAGGTCATTACTACCAAAATTGGAACATATGATTAAATTTGTCAAAAAATGACCAAATGTAAGATGTTAATAATTAAATTTATTAAAAAAAGAACTAAATATATAAATAAAGTATGCTATAGAACAAAAAATGCTAACAACATAAAGTTACAAAATATGTAATTTTGCCTATATAAAATTACACACTTTGTTGTAAAAATGAAAACAAAGTTCGTGCTGGTTATATCTTGATTATGGATTTTCCCTACTGTTTTCCTTTCGTAAAAGCATATGCACTTCTTGAATTTTCATGCTTCATTGCTTCCTTAATGGTAGTTTTGGTTGAATTTGATGAAGGAATGAGTTTTGTTGTGTTGAAAGAGAGATTTGGTGAGATGGGTTTGAGGGTAAATTTTGACAAAAAATGACCAAAAATGTAAATACCTCATAATGACTATCTAAGGAGGTAATTAAATTGCTTCATTTTGAAAAATACAGGCGAATAAATTGCCCATTTGCAATATTATAGTGAGGTAATTAAATTGCATTAAACTTATAAGGTAATTAAAATTATTTTTATATATAATTTTTATACACATTTATATATTATTTATTAAAATGTAATAAATAAATAAAAATTGTGATTATATTTTTTCATTAAAATTTTAGATTGGGATAATTACACTCCCTTTCTATGAGGTTCGGTGTCATTATATGTAGACGCCCTGTAGTTTGGAAAATTATATCTAACACACATGAGGCCTGCTTCAGTCTAACAAATAAGTCCATCTATTAGTCAAAATTCACTGAATAATTTTCTTATATTAACAAAAAAATTAAAAAAATAACTACATTTATCCCTAATTAGTTTATTACTAATTTATTTCGGATCAAATAAATCTTTTAATGATCAAATTACCCTCATACATTTTCAGGTATTAATACATGCAAGAAGATATATTTTTACCGTTATAAGGATAGTTCAGTCAGAAAAAATTATTTGGCCTGCTATAAATGAGTAATGAGTCAATCGAGGGTAAATATCAATTTTCATTCAATTTTTTTTGTTAATATTAGCGAATTCAGTGAATTTTGACTAATGAAAATATCTATTTGTTAGATGGAAGCAAACCTCAGGAGTGATAGATATAATTTTTCAAACCACAGAAAATTTATGTTAAATTATACTAAATCTCAGGAGAGGGGAGTGTAATTATCCCTTTTAGATTTTTATCGAAATTGGACCACCTAACTAAGAACCAACATTCGGTATAAGATTTTCATGTACCAAATTTCAGTGTAATGAATTTTCAATTCAATTCGCATAGTTCAATCTTAAGGTATTCAGTGGATCAGATTGGCTCAGGATCGGTACGGACTAGTCCGAAAAAATTAGGTCTATGATCAACCTATTACTATTTATGATCGATCTTGTAACAGTCTTAAGCCTTTAAGTGTTCCCCAATTGGGTCCAATTTTAAACCTAGGCCCAACACATGAACTAGCCCGGTTAAGGCCTGGACCAGGCTATACTAAGACTGGATCAGAATTGGACGTGTTTGTTTTATTATTATTATTTTTATGATATTGAGGTCTTCTTATAAATAATTATTTAAATTTATAATTATCTTATTAAGTAAATAATTAATAAATTAAATCACATGAAAAGTTATATATAGAAAAAAATAGTTAAGAATATATAATGAACTTAAATAATAATTTTGACTAACAAGTTTACAATAATAAACTTAAATAATAAAAAATTCAAAAAGAATTTAAAATAAATTTTTTTAAAAAAAACAAAGAATATTAATGAATTAAAGTGCTAAAAATTTTAAAAGTGGAACAATATAGATAAAAATTTCAGTTTTCAAGAGTATAAAAACACTATTAGAATAGTCAGCTTAGAATAATAAAATAAAATTATATGTCATGTATTATTAAGGAAAAAAAAAACCCAACAAGCTCGGCCTAAACTTAATCCAGGACTAGATAATCTTGGATCACTGAACTGAGTTGATTTCAAATATTAATTTCTGATACCGGTCAAAAACTAATCCGATCCCAAATAAACCTAGACTAAACTAATTTATTTATTTTATTAATTCAATTAGATCTTGAATTGAATTAGCCTAATTCAATCCAGTGTGCATTTTGAGTTTAATCTTATGGAATGAACACCAAAATCCTAGGCAATGTTTGGATTCATATTTTTACATTTTCCAAAATAAGATAAAACACATTCAATGCTTGATTTTGTGTTTTTACACCTTATCTTTGTATTTTTTTATTTTTCAACTTTCTATAATATATATATATACATTTATATATATAATATTAAAAAGACATAATTCGACAATAAACAGTTATTTTTGTCTTAAAAAGTACAACATTAAATATACAATATTTATATATAAAAATATATATAAAAGAAATATGATTTGACAATGAATAGTAATTTTTGTCTCCCAAATCTCAATATTAAATCCAAACATACTATCTATCTTCAAAACACACTTACTCATCTCTATTTTTAAAATACAAAACAAAACACTCAAAACACAAATCTAAATATACGAATAGCCAAACAGGACTAAGATCTGATTTTTGTGTGGGGAGAGGAGTTGTGGACTAGAAAAAGAGAGGGTGAATGGGGCAGCATCAAAACAGCCGACGTGCCAAAAACTAACTGGTTCTTCTCTGACATCTCAAATCCTAGAAAAGAAATGCAAAAAACTTAGCCGGATAATCTTTTGAAAAATCCACTCCACTCCTCAATTTTTCTTTTCATTTTTGCTCTCTCTCTCTTCCGAAATGAAAAACCATTTTACTTTCTGAACCCGAAAAGTCTTCCAGGAGAAGAGGGGAATTGAATTCCGTTTGAACAATGGCGGCCCTGACTTCAGTCTCGTTTGCTGCAATAACTCAATCCACCGACAGGAAAGTCTCAGTTCCGTCTACTCGCACTTATCTGGCGTCCAATTTCTATGCTTTTAAGCTCCGCTTGCCCTATGATTCGTGCAATTTTCGGAGCGGGAGCTCCAGTTCTCGTATGGTAGTTCATTGCATGTCCACTGCCACAGGCAAGGATCAGTCTCTCTCTCTCTCTCTCATATATATATATCTCGGTCGGTTTTGTGGGTGTGATTTTGTGTTCATTGTTTTGCTACATTTGTCAAAGTTGGCTTTCAAGATTTTGGATATTTTATTCTTTCGTGTTGCAGTGTGAAACTTTGAACTGGAAGCTCCGACAATTAGGAATCATCTTTGGTAGTATAAAGCTTATGGTCTTTGATTTAAACGGAATAAAATAGTTCAAATGATTGTCCAGCAGCACAAACACCATACTCATTTTGTGTTTTTCAAGTGTTATAAGTGAAATTGTATTAGTTGCGCAGATAGTAACACTTTAACTCATCCTGAATGAGCATTGATATCATTGTGGATGGAGATGGTACGAGACATAAATGCCTACTGATTTCATGAGTGTACGGGTTACTTGGTTGCTACCTTAAGCTGAGTTTTGGGGTTGTGGTTCTACTCTATTTGGAAAGAAAAAAATGATATGATGTGCAGGAACTCGTATATATGTTGTTTCTCTTCAAAAAACCATAAAGTTAAAGTCATCAAATCAAACTTTTGTTGCTTATCCCTATTTAGGTTTTTTCCTGTTATTCTTATGATTTCTTCTTTGGTCAAGGCTTCCCTTTGGATATAGAATAGTTCTGAAGAGTGTGTTCTTCAATGTAATGAGTCCAACATTCTTCTTTGACTTAATCAAATCTTCCATTTACCAAAAGGAAAAGACAGTATAAAATGAATAAAGTGCTTTAAGTTTACTTCTTAATTGTTTACTTACTCTTTAAAGATAGGTTTACATGGCCTGCTGATCTACTGTAAATTATTTGCTTCATTGATATTTGTATTGGCTGAATTGACTTGTCAGTATTCTGCATAAATTCATCATACCTTGATAATTTTGTTAGTCACCCAAAACACATGGAAGTATGAATTTTCTTTTACAATACTCAGAATTTTGTTGTTCTGTAAAACGCTGCAACATGATATTTTTCCAAGACTATGCTGCAATTCTACCTTAGACGTTATATCCGAATGAACTTTGTTAATTTTACAGATATTGGTCAAGATTACCTGTAAATTAAAGAATAGAGCTTTCCTGTTAATCCTTAATCAGGCTAACAACTTGGGAGACTTTGAATTTTATAAGTTCTTTGATTCAGCTTCTTTTGATCTCTTTGCTGTAAGCCTATAAGTGAATTTCTTTTGATTTTACTTGCGCTTTTCTTCTCTAGTTTACTGCTTATGAAATTATTTTATGGATGCTGCTTTCAGATCCACCTACAGTGTCTGAGACAAAGTCGAATTTCTTGAAGGCATATAAGAGACCAATTCCAAGTATATACAACACGGTATTACAAGAGCTAATTGTACAGCAGCATTTGATGAGGTACAAGAGGTCATATCAGTACGATCCTGTCTTTGCACTTGGTTTTGTTACAGTCTACGATCAACTCATGGAGGGGTACCCAAGTGATGAGGATAGAGAGGCCATTTTCAAAGCTTACATAGAGGCTCTAAATGAGGATCCTGCCCAATACAGGCTCGTATAAAACAACTTGAACAAATATTTGATATCTATGTTTGTGTTTTTGCACTTTATTACATGATGGATATGATAAAATTATGTACGTTTCTTCAAATAGGTCGTCTAATCAAATTTTGATTGTGAACTGTGTAAACACTTACATCTAAGAGAAAGCTTTGAAGCTACTGACTTTAAACCATGTTTATAATATTAGCTTTTTCATGTGTCAAAACTGTGAAATGCAGTTTATCTTAAAATGTTGACACTCCGAGTAATGTTGAAAAGCACTTTTTGCTCTCTCTGATTTCAGTTGCTAATTTGCCGTATTAAGGTTAGCTGCTTTGTACTTCAGGGCTGATGCAAAGAAGTTGGAAGAATGGGCCCGTTCCCAGTCTGCCAGTTCTTTAGTAGATTTCGCTTCCAGAGAAGGCGAAGTTGAAGGCATTCTAAAGGACATTTCCACAAGAGCAGGAAGCAAAGGAAGTTTCAGCTACAGTAGGTTCTTTGCTGTTGGTCTCTTCCGCCTGCTTGAGTTATCAAATGCAACTGAGCCAACCATCTTAGACAAGGTAAAAATTAAGTGGGAGTGTCCAGAAAATTTCTGATGCTATCCCTTAAAGTTGCAAGGATTGTGCAAAGCATACTTTATATCAGTTAATTGCCAGGGTTTCCCACATGAAGAGAATAATATTGAAGCAGGCTTGACGTATACCGTGAAGCCCTTAGTTTAATAACCAGCCATAAGTTTGAACAGTTTGTGAATTATCTTCACATACGGAAAAAAGCAACTTAATTCAGGAATGAGCTATTCGAATGAGTGGCAATTGAAAGGAGATTTTGTCAGCCACAGCTATCACTAGTGATTTGTAGTGGTGTATAGATAAGTTAGCTTGAACTTGGAAACCTGTAAATGTGGATTGCACTGGCATATCTTTTTCCACTTAAGTGTGCATCTGGACCAGACAACTAGATCAAGTATGAAGAAGTAAACAAATAGAATTTAGTTTTACATCATAGACGATAGATACTATTGAATGACAACCTCATTCACAACTCTTAAGTTGTTACCAAGAAAGATATTGAATTTTTAATCTCCAATATACACCATTGCGTGCTTTATTCTTTTTATGAAGCCTAATGTGTGAAAATCTGTACACAAATTGGAGGCAGTGCAATTTAAGCTCATGTCTCTGTTGGTCTCCCATTGTTGGACCTCGTTAAGTACATGTAACTAACAAAATCTCCCATCACACGTGGCCACCAATATCAGTGCTCCCCCTTGATGTGAAACCTCCACTCTCTACAGGCTGAAATCGCCAGCCCATATAACATATCATCACATCCTACTTTGTCAGTATACAAGTCTTGCTATGCCTTAACCAACTTGCTCGAAGCATCCAAGAATTTTGCCAACCTTAGGGCTTAGGCCTTTCCAAGTATAAGATTTGGTGCTACCATTGTGCTAAAAGCTACAAGTTTTAGCTATATGTGACTAATTTTTTGAACTTTCACCGAAACATTAGCACAACATTTCAACTGTGACATGTAGGTCCCACATCTTGGGCCTGCGCATAGTTATTAATGGCGCGCCATGGCGCAAAGGGCACGAGGCGCAAGCCCAGCACCTTTTTCAGAAAATGGTGCTGGGCTTTGCCATGGCGGTGGCATGCCTTCCAGCAAGGCGCAGAGGCGCCCCTTCTGTTAGCGTCAGAATAAAACTGGCTTTGCCCAGTTGAAATGACGCAGTAGTGGCAGAGGGCGGCTACAGGGCAGGGTACGCTTGCGAAGGCGGTGGCACGCTAGGGTTCCTGGCGGCAACGCCGATCTGGGACTTCGGCGGCGGTGCAAAACTAGGGTTTCAGAGAATGAGGAGAACTATGGTTTCACACAAGGAGAAAAGAAAAAAAATGAAAAGGGAATAAAGATTTAAAAGGAAGGAACAGAGAAATTTGGGGTTTTTAAAACTTTTTAACTTAATTTTTTAAAAAAAGTTACAGAATTATGTGAAAGAAAAATTCAAAAGAAAAGAGAAAATTCCTTACTAGTTGTTTTACACATTTATTTTATGATATAATGATTAATATAATTTCTAGTATTTATATTTAATTGTTTGTCTAATATTAAAGTTAAAAGATATATTAATATCTGAATATATAATTTATTTATGCAAATTTGCATATTACTTCAAAAATGCGCGCGCCACGCCATGCGCCGTGTGCCTTGGCTCCAGGACACCTTTGTGCTGTGGCACGCTGTGCGCTTTTAACAACTATGGGCCTGTCATGTTATCACACTCTGGCCCATTGGGTGGTACTGGAGCCTGTAAGTTAGACTTTTAGCACAATAGACTCCACCATTCTGAATGATTGGAAACACAAGTCTATGCCCTGCTTGGTTTTCCATTTTGTTTGTCTGGACCGGGGTGTAGCTTCTAACAAAATTACCTCATGCACAAGATTAACAATTTTGAGAATTGGTGGCTGGTTTCTATTCTAATTTTTCCTTTTCTTTTTTAATGTGATTCTTTCTACTTTCTAGTAAAAGCTTAAGTAGAACTAGGCTTCTACACAAGCTCCAGTGTCTATTTTCAAGATTAACTTCTTGTCCTACTATTTGTATCTGAACGTTGACTTGTTCTCTAGTAAATATTTTAGTATTGAGTGTCTTAGTTGTAATTTATAACTGCTTGCTAACAATAATACATGGTTTTAGAGCACATTCATTTTCACAATATTGTTGCATCAGTAGATTTGATCACTGCGAGCGGTAAACTTTGGACTTTTAAGGGATTCTACTTGACCCAGGGTACTCCGGGCTGCAGCCAGCTGTACAATGAGAAGCTCCTGCAGCCTCTAAGTGACAGATATTGCAAAAGATAAACGAATCACCTTTTGCTCTTTGAGGGGAAAGAAATACTGGATTTACAGCTGTATAAAATTTTAATTTTAGCATGAGGATTAGCCAACAGAAATAGCAATCTTTGTTGTGCTCATAATTCTTATTTTATCCTAGGAAATTATGGAGCATGAATCAAAAACTTTTTAATGATGAGGCAAGTACCTACAGGCATTTGGCATGAAATGTAGGATGAATTTTTTGTCTTCGTGGTAGTGCTAAAGGAGGTGAAGTGCAATATGTGGCTGACACATGCAAAATCTTTCTTTAGGTGGTTCTCATAGCTTTTTCCCCTCGTAGGGCATATGATAACAAAGGTGTTCTAAGACATGGATTTACTATTAAGTTTGGAACCAACACTCTTTGGCCCCGAACATACTAGCAAAACGTTATACTGTTTTGACCTGAGAAAGTATTAATGCTGTTGTAGAGGCCGTGTACTTTCGATTCTTGATTCATGGACACATTATAGCTTGTGCACTTAGTGGTCGCCAGTGGTTCTTGGGACATGAAAAGAACGATGAAAAGAATGCCTCAGGTTGTACTTTATAATCAGGAGGCTTGCCATACAATATGAGAAGCAACTAATAGCTATGACATTGCTTCTTTGTGTATCAAGTAAAAATGTCCACAAGCTTGCCTTTCCATTATAAACTGTTTTTTATGTACTTTGAGGAGCAGCTGCCAATGCTATGCTAGTCCCAATTTAGAAAAACATGTCTGCATATCTGGAATTGGAAATCATACCATCATTGTTTCACTAGTTTTAAGGATGAAATCATGCTTGCATGTGGATTCCGGTGGATTAGCCCATTAATAAATTTTACATCCATATATGGGAGAGCTGCTGAGTATGAACTGGTGAAAGGATATGGGCTCTAGAGATTTGCTCTTTCTGTTTAACCATGATTTTGATTAGATTTGCATGTGGAAGTTGATTTTCTTATTTTTGATGCATCATAAGAACTTGGTGCTTAACTGAGATGCAGGCATATAGATGTCTGTCTTGAAAAAAACTTTGAAAAAATGACATTGGGGATTATGCAATCCATGTTCCCTCATCTTGACAAGAAAATAAGCCTTTGGTTTACTTTGTGTGGGTTTATGATTAGGGAAATGTGCTTCATGGTTTATGGACATTATTAGCATTTATAAATAAATGCTCCTTCGTTTTTTTCCTTTAGTCATTTGATTGTTTTGAAGCATGAACAAAGCTCCATTTTTTATTTGCATATTATCTTCCAACCATTTGATCAACTCCATATGTTTTATGAACTTTTGGGTGTAATTATTCTGAATCAAGCTCACTGAGTCGAGGGTTGGGTCATAACTTGACTAGGCGGGCTAAAACAATAGCATAATGTACTTCTCGTGAATATTAGAAGGAAGGATCTCCAAATTTCAAAATATTCTTTAAGTGTAAATGTCACCATAAAAGTCACATACCAACTTTATAAATCTGCTAGAAAAAGGAGTTACACTAATCAGAAAACCAACCAATCTGAAGAAAGTTCCCCTCTGAAAGATGTGTTGTACTTCCCTTCTCGCTACACGCAACTCAAAAACAAGAAAAAATTGTCTGTTCCAATTATTGGTTTTCAATCATCCTGCAATTGGGCATGCTTTCTTTGATATGTTGTAATTTTATTAGCATCACCATATGACCATAGTTATAAATCTCTTAGCAGCAACAGGAGCGCAAATCTTCTTGGACTGTTTTTCTTTTTTGCCTTTCCGAGAAGGAGATGCAGGAAGAGTAGTTAAGACATTGCATTATAGGATTCTTCATAACTTATCTTTTTGTTGGTGGGAATTTCATTGATGTTCGTTAAACAGATTGAGTATACTGAATTAAGGCAGAATCAAGTCTCCTTGACCTCCATTTTGGCTGTGGCATGTCAACCTTAAAAGAGTAGAGGAAATTTTAGTTGTAATTTTCTCACTGATGATCTCATTTCATCGTCTCATCTTAATGTGGAAAGGAGAGATGAGAGTTGTTTAGATGAGATTGAGAGAATTTTGTGAGATAAAAAATGTGATAATATGATAGGGGATGAACGTTTAAAGATGTCAGGAAAAATATAAAATGTAATGATCATGGTTGAAGTGATATACTTTGTGGAGTAGTAAGATGTGTTTGAGACATTATGAAGAAATCTAATGATCATATATACAAAGAAGAAATATTTCATGAGAGGAGATTACATGGAAATATTTGACAAGCAATCCTAGCAATAGTACCTTCTGCATATCTCATCTATCTTCTTTTTCTTCGTCTTAGACATGTAATTAGATGATTGCTGCACCTTTTGGAAAAGGTAGTTCTGCTATTGATAAAAGCTTCTCTGATTCTTCAAAAGCCCCCAACTATGTCGTATACTTCTCAGGGTTATGATTAAATGACCTTATTTCACTTTTATTTTTCTGTTGAACTTCCTTTGAGTTTTTATAACGTAGTTTACTATTACATAGTTTACTCTTATTCCAAGTCAAAATTCCATATTTATGTTGCACGAATGTATATGTTTTCTTATTAGAAGCCCCTTTATTTCATAATAGAGAAGAGATGGACAAAGTACTGTATTTTTTTATTTGCTTATCACTTGGTGCCCAGTATCCAATAGAATTTGTACTTTGTTTGCTGTTGATATGGTTCTCCAATGATTTGACAGCTTTGTCTTGCGCTAAATGTAAATAAGAAAAGTGTTGACCGGGACCTTGATGTCTACCGCAATCTGCTTTCTAAGCTGGTTCAAGCAAAAGAGCTGTTAAAGGAATATGTTGACAGGTGATAATACCGTAATGCTTCATCTCATTGTACAATGCTATAAGAGACTGATACCTCGCGTGATTTGCTAAAACTTCAATTGAACTGACATTTTTTCTTTGCACGATAATGGCTGATTTACCACTGATGCCAAGAAAATTGATTAATACATTTCCCTACCTTGCCCCTCAAGAAACAACTTCAGCTTCGATGTGCTATTGTTCTTTTACTTCTCACATATTCATTTGTTTTCGCTACAATAAAACAGTATATACAGAGCTTACTGGCATGTATCTTTGTTTTCATTTTCTCTCCCAAATTTTGTCATGCTTCAGATCAATATCTGTTAGGAAATTGTTACTTACTGTTCTTTGTCTTTTGAATTTCAGAGAGAAAAAGAAAGTAGAAGAAAGGACAGCATCTCAAAAAGCCAACGAGGCTGTCACAAAGTGCTTGGCAGAGTACCAATCCGCCGCACGGTAGCATTTCCTTTCTGTTACCTTACGATCCGAGGGATGTACTGCATCATCATAGGGATGTACTGCCTCCCAATGATGAATTATTATAAGAGTAAGCTTGGTATATCCGGTGTGCAGGCAGATAATATAATAGAGGTCGCATATTTCTTCGATAATTTCTTGTAATACAAGCCCTCCAAACAAGGCACAGAGACCAACTTTGATATTGATATTCATGCTACTATGTTGTAAAGCTTTATGTTAGTTCCTGACCAGTAAAATTATATTGCGTTTCCCAAATTTCCAAGTCAAAGACATTTGTAACATTTGTTTCATTCCTTTTAACACCATAATTTTTGTTTGAATTTGCAGGCAGGTTCTGTACAACTCTTTTCATTCTTGTTGATGATGCTCAATCAGCTTTCACTTCCCATTGCATTTCTAGATGTCTTTAAATGTTCTCTACATAATACAGTATCGGATACGTGTTGACACGATAACGCTCGGACATGCCAAATTAAAAAAACGAAAAAGGAAAACAAGGACACGGTGTTGGATAAGCCAGGGACATGTTTGGTGGCATGTCCTACACATTTTGGATTGTTTTTTGAATTTTAAAAAGTTTGGATTATTTTTTTTAAAAGAATTTTGATCTTACTAAAAAATAAAAAGAATTAACTCACTCATTTCAAACTAAAAGTTTTGAGAAGAAACTACTAAAAATTTGGGAGATGGTCATAATGATTTACTTAATTTGAATATTAAAAATTTTTCATTGCATATTTTTAAGATAAACTGATTGTGTGGTTTTAAAATTATATTTGGTTTAAAATATAAATGTAAGATATACTTATTTTATATTTTATCTTGATATTATATTTTAATTTTATGAGAAATTGAGAATATATAATAAAAATATATATTATATCTAGTCGTGCCATATCATAATTCTTCTATATTTTTTATGTTGCCGTGAGATCGTGTCTGTGTTATATCGTGTCTGTGACAGTCAGGGAGTTTTTGTAAAAATTTCTACTTTTAAAAAATAATTTTTGTAGAGAAAGTTGAAAGTTGTAGTAGAATCACAAGTAAGTATTGTTTGTATAAAAAATAAAAAGTAGATAAAAATTGAATTGGATAGTATTTGAAAAAAAATCACTTCTAAAATAAACTTAATTGATTAAAGATAATTTTTTTCCAATGTATTAAAATGATACTATCTTTTTTGCTTATTATTGCACTTGTTGTATGCAATAATAATTATTTTTTTACAAAAATAATAAAATTTATTTCGCTTACTATCTTTTATATATATTTTTTAAAAATATTAAAAAGTATATGTTTAATTTAATAATACTCCCACCAAGTAATATAATTGTTGATTCATACACAATAATTAAACTTGTATGATTGCAAAAGAAAAAGAATATTAATTAATCAAATAATAATATGTAAACGAAATAATATAATTCGATATAGCAAATAAAATATACAAAATAAATATGTGAAAGTGTAAATTTGATTATTATTAAGTTATTCAAATTATTTGAAAAACTCCATTATCAACTTTAAATATACAATTTTAAAAAAAATAAAAATAATATTAAAAAATAAAGATGGATTTATTTAAAAAAAATAAAAATAGCTAGAAGTTTTTAGCTTTTGGCCTAAAAACACTTTTTTTAACCATTTCAAAAGTAGAATTTGACATTTCAAATATTTCAAAAGTACTTTTTGAACGTCAGAATTAAAAAACGCTTTCTAAAACTGCTCGTAAATACTCCTGGAGACTCGGAAGAAAGAGAGAAGAAAATTAAAAGTTGGTGAGATATTGAAAAAAATAACATAAAAAATTAGAAAATTGTGATGATATTAACATATGTATTCTATGGTCCCGTTTTACTGAGATTTGGATGAACGAATGATCCAATCCAATCTAATCCACCATTTACTAGCCAACAAGTAGATCAGTACCAAACGGGTGGTTCTGGATACTGACATTATTTGTTTGGATAAGGTGGGGTAGGTTGTCCTAAATGGCATATCGTTTGCCAATTCATAGAAATGTCCCTCTAAATTGTCTGTAAAAGTTGCATGATCATCATTATCATATTTAGGTTCATTTCGTGATATTGTGTCTAGGCCCAGCAAAAAATGAGATTGTTGTGTGATTTCAATTAAGATTTAAATGGGTGGATAAATGTGTCATGATGGTCATTATGACTAATTTTTATCTTCAACTTTTTAGCATTGTAGCTTTTTGCCTTTCATTTGAATTTAATTCCCCAAGAAACCCTCAGCACGAAGTGATGGAATGTCAGACTATTCTTGAAAAAATGAGCTTAAACCTTTGAGTTTTCACCATCTTCGGTATAAAGTTTTTAACTTAGAAGCTCCATTTTCTCTTCTTCCACACTGTGCCTGAGTTCTTCCATGGTTGAAACGCTTATACTTTCCTCCTGACATTCTTTAATTAGTAAATTTAACTTGACATTCGATACAGTTGCCAATACCTTCACGTTATTAGATGAGTTGTACGCTTTGCGTGGCCTAATAGAGATTGGATGACAGATGTTGAGTGGGCTGCAAGAAAGTGGAGGGGTAAACATATTGTCAATGTGGCCTATTGCGCATTACTGGGTGCGTGTATCTACCATATATGGAGAGAGAGAAATCTTAGGCGATTCGAGCATATTGAGCGGAACCCAAATATTGTAGCTAGCTTAATTGTGGAGGATATTAGACAACGTATACTTGGCATTACCTTAACTAGCTCTGTTAGTACACATGCACTTTATAGATTGTGGCGTATTCCTTGGCCTGTCGAGGGAAACACTACTTGATTTATAATTGTTGTACTATATCTTTTTCTATTTATGAAAATTATATTTATCGAAAAAAAAAATTTAACTTGACATCATTCATGAACTTTTGCTTTACTCTTTCATATTTTTCCTAGTTCATTAAACATTATCTATTCTGTTGTTAGGTTTAGGAGTTTAATCACGAATTTGTGACATCTGTGAAATTAACTAGAGAAACAATGGTCTCTTGTCAACAAATTTTGTCCAATATACAGGCTTTGATAGTGACATGTTTGTTTTTTCTACTTCTTGGACACATGTTGAAAGATTGAATGTAAACAGGACATCGATTGCAATTAATTAACAATCCATAGTTTAATGATATGGAGTAAATAAAAGAGATAATTACGCTCCCCTCTGTTGGAGTTTGGTGTAATTACACATAGGTCCCTAATTGTTTGGAAAATTATATCTAACACCTTCGAGGTTTGCTTTTGTCTAACAAATTAATAAGTCCCTTTATAAGTTAAAATTAATCAAATTTGTTAATATTAATAAAAAAACTTTGAATAAAAATTGATATTTATACTCGATTGACTTATTACATGTCAAATAATTTTCTTTCCATCTAAACTACCCTTGTAACAGTGAAAATATACCTCCTCACATGCATTAATGCGTGAAGACGTATGAGGGTAAATATAAATTTTTATTCTCAGTTTTTTGTTAATATCAGTAAATTCGATAAATTTTGACTAATGGAGGAACTTATTTGTTAAATGAAAGCAAACATCAAGAGTGCTAAATATAATTTTTTAAACTATAAGAGGTCTATGTATAACTGACAACAAATTTTAAGAATGGAGAATGTAATCATCCCTAAACAAAACACTGACCAATCAATCATCTAGTTATCAAAGTTTCAATCACATTTTAATCAATTCTACGTTAATCATATTGCAAGAAGTAACGGTGGAAGAATTTGCATTTAACACCAATAATATTTTTGTTATTACAAGTTCTTGCCACAAGATTTAAAATATTTCTTGATTTGTTGAATTTTCCTAGTGAAGATAAAGATGTAGAATATTAATGAAATCCATTAGCAATATGCACAACACGCTTATGATTTACTAGTACAAGGAAAGTTGGGCTGATATATTAAAATAAATAAAAGAAACTAAAAGATAACACAAATACTTCTAATATTTAATTATAATAAAAATATAGTAACTCGTGCACTGCATCCACAACTTGCATCTTTTTTATTTTTTATTTTTTAAAATTGTTCAAAGTACTTTGAGTCGCGTATAAGTCCACAATTCTTTTTATTTTTTAATTTTAGATTAAGTTATTATAATATTAATTTATTGATTATAAATTATTTGTTAATTAATAATTATAACCAATTAAATATGTATTAACCAGAAAAGTTTTTATAAATATAAATGTTAAGATATTTAATATTATATTTTATATATATTATAATTCAGTACTTGATTCGATTCGATTAACCGTCATAAAAAATCAATCAAGTTAGTTGCACAATATCATGATTGCATATTAATGTCAATGTGGGTAAAGAGATAAGAAGACCTCGACACTAAAGTCATTGGTGAACATGTGGACATATGGTCATTTTTACAAATATTAAAAATCAGGTTGTAGGGTGATCAACTGCAGACGTTAACCCTGCGCCATTATCAATATAACTGGCTAAAAGCATGTCTAGGTTCTTAAACTTAGCTATTCTACAGACTTTTAAGTAGGTGTTGTACAAAAATCAGCAATAACGCATATACTTCCTATTCTCTAAAGCAATGCACCAATCATCATACAATTTCTTATGACAATCCTTACAATTGATCTGTCTGTTTTTCCCTATCAAATGTATGACTTCAATATATTTGCGACTTGCGAATAAAACGTCCACCGGAGTTTAAGAAAACGATCAGTGTGGGGGTTGATTTATGCTTCAACTTTGGCAGCCAAATAATTTATGGCAAGTAAATAGTAACAATTGAGGTAATGGCAGCGGGTTAACTGAGATGGGAAATGTCGACCTCATCTGGAATCTTGAAGGTGTCTGCTGCTCCAAATTTTCTCCACTCTTCCCCAACAGATTCGTCTTCATTGTCACTATCCCTCTCGTCGACGTCTTGAGCGATTGGAGATGTGGGGTCAAGGACACTTTTGGATCTACAATCATGGACAGCCAGCATCTTAACTTGGCCAAGATGAGAAATTTCTACTACAACAGTTTCATCATCAACTGGCAGAGGTTGCTTCCATGGTTCCCCATCAATCCTCATGTATGTATGGTCAGCTGCACCTTTATGGAACTCGAATCGGATACGGTGTGCCTACATGCAACAAGACCACAACAGTTGGGATAAGTATAAAAAGATACCATAATAAGTCTGTGCTTTTACTAATTGTAAGTAATAAACAATTCCCTCCTGTTTTATTCAATAATACTGAGCTAGCCTTTCTGGTGGATATTGAGTACAGGTTCCTCGTCCTATTTATGTGATTCAAGTTCAAAGAATGCTCTGAAGTTCCTACACTCTCACATGGCTCAAACAGACCTATTTTCCCAAGGCAATTTTGCATTTTCCACTGCCAAGAATTTCATCTATAATGAATAAAAGCAATTAAACTTTATGGAATGCTTAATACGGCTTTGATTATATTTGCATGTGCAAGACCTCAACATAAGCATTCTGAAAATAACACAAGGATGCATCTGTTGGCACAAAACATTAGAAGAATATTGTAACTAAACTCCACTGGACATCAGAATTATGGACAAGGAAAAGTGAAAAAACCTGTGCAAGACGCCTCCCATGTCCATTAGGAGCGAGTAAAACGAGTCCATGCCAAGCATCTCTAAAACCAACAATCTCAAGTAGGCCATCATCTACGAACGGTGGAGTCAAGTCTCTCTGACATATTAACAAGTACAAAATTTAAGAAGTTGATGTTTAGTTCCTAACATCTGTAACAGAATTGCCACAAAATATAAGAAAAAGATGTTTCTGGAGACTACTGACATCACGACGTTTATTACTATTTGGTGTTCCCCAAGGATTTAGCCCACCGGAAAAGCTTGGCAAGTTAAGGCATACAATTGACCTGATGCTGTATGTTGGAAAAGAAATATCAGTGCAACTTCACCATATTCTTCAGGAATCACATTTATAATCCATTTAGAGTGGCTGTATAAGTTATACATGTTTCATTAATTGGAAAAGTAAGATAAAAGAAAATAACTTAAGGGAAACATGATACATTCTTCCTAGTCTTATTAGTAATAGTACAAAATGCAAACATGCTAATTACTATTTTTAAAAAGATATATAAAAAGGTATAGTGGAGTAATATTGAAATAAATGAAATTCTGTTGAACACCTCTGCAAAAGTAAACGAAATGCAAACATGCTAAATACCTCTGTAAAAGTAAACTTAAGGGAAACATGATAGACTCTATGTTACCAGATTACTGTAAAGCCTACCAGCAGTAGAAGAGTGAGTAAATTTATCTCATATTTGAAACCCAACTTGTAAGGTCAGAGAATATGATAATGGCCAGTCCAGTTGCAACATATTCTGAGATTGTATTTTTTTGCAAATGGGAATTACAAGTTACAATCATTCAAGTAACAGTCCAACTTATGTAAGATAAATTATGCTCTCAGTCTATTTTGGTTTCAGGAGTCAAAAGAACAAGTTCGTATTTCTGAACCTTATGACACATAAAACACTCAAGTTTGCTAGTACAAGTTAACTAGAAGACTCTTGATTCTATCTTTACCAAATTGTTTACGGAGAAAGATATGAAACACGAAAAATAAGGATTACCCAAGGGACAAAAGATAACTACGTGTATTGGCTTTTTTAAATTAATTTTGAGAGAGTTTTTAGTTATCGTTATTATAATGTTAAGTCATAGAGATGAAAGTAACAGATATGCCCACATCAATTTTCTACTGGTTAGAACTGAAATTTCTGAATATAAAAATTTCTTCTAAAATAGTTAATGCTTCAAGAAACAAATTCCTGTAGCATATAGCATGAATAATTGAAAAACTACTGCAACATTTTGCATGGAAGCATATCTTTTTCAGGAAATCATGACTATCCTCACAGAGACATTCATCTCTCTGTAGACGACAATCTCAAACATTCTGCACTATGAGACAAGTTGAAAAAAGAGTACAAATCTCCAGGTATATCTAGGTAAATGAAAATATGGACAGATATTCAGGGGAAAATCCAGAGAGATGCCACCGCTAGCAATATCAAGATATGAACATAGAATGACATTAATAGGCCATGTCAACTTATTATGGAGAATCAGAAACTGGTTTTAGTAGAGTCTTCATTAAAACAATTTCCTGCAATAGGTTAACCAAAACTAATTACCTGTGAGAATGTCTCTTTCTTTTGTTCTTTCTGTGCAGAACGGCTTTCTATGATTATAGAAATTAAAGAAGATTCTTATGCATTGTAGATATACAGGTACTAATACCAGAACTTTTCAGTTCAAATCCAAACCGACCAGTTTCTTAAGATAATAGAAATATCCTATTTGACCACCAATTCAACTCTACCAATATTCTGACCAGAAAACGTCAAAATTTCTTGGCCTCCTTTTTCTACGTGAAGATTCATGGCCCTTTTTTCGACTACTACTTGTATTCATTAATTCTAAGTGGAAATAGGAAGCACACCATCAGAAATAAATTAGTTTCTGCATAGCAAACAAGTGTTATACCTGTGAGGAATATTGAGGTCTTGCCAATCACCATGTCTTTTCATGATCTTAACCTTGCAGAGTTGAGCTATATTCCTGCACCACAATTATTTACGATCAAAAGAAAATGTTATGGAGAAAGAGACAGGTAAAGACTTCGTATTTCGGGGAGTTCATAATGCATATTAGAAATACTAATGGAGTATTTTTGACCTTGTAGGTAAGGTAAAAACGGAACTGCTTTTCACCTATATATTTGCAGCAATAAAATACAATATCTGTAGCTTAAGAAAAGCATGTGGTGTTAACAAGATTGGCTTTAACATAGTGGAATTATCTTATATAATAATAAAAGGCTGATACTCTTGCATATTCTCATTGGATACGTCACTTATGCAAAAATTCTAACTGAAGTGTGAAAAACTAGTTTGAAATATAAAAGCAAACAGTAGAAAACAAAAGGGAAATATTTGAATTTACCAAGTTCACAGTATCGTGTAGATTCATGAACATGGAGAAAAAGGTTAGCCATCAAAAGTAGTAAGATATTGCAACACGTTTGTTCCAAAACAAATACTGAACAAGCATATGGTAAAACATCATTTCAGCCACAAACTTTTGAAAGCCACACCTAGAAGGTCAAACAAGCTGAAGTTGTTGAAGAACTTAAATAAATTAGAAACTTTATAATTAACAAAACACTGTAAGAAGGTCAATGTTTGGTGGTATGTTTTAGTACTTGAAGTTATCATATTATTAAGCTTTAAGCTGACAGCAGTAATTTGTGAATATTGGGTTTGCTTCAAAGATGTAGGTAAACATGTTTCACTTCAAAAATAATGGATTGAACTACACAGTTCAACTCCTCCTTTTATGCATTGGAAGGTAAGCAAAACTGTATTGTATCACAGATCATATAAGCTCACCTTGAAGAAGGGTGAAATAGAGAAGCAAAAAACCATCCTTGTGAGCATCCAAGCTTTGCGTATGTACTCTAAGGTGCAGCAAAGAAGCATCTCTTTACAATCAACAAAATTCACACTAGTTGCAGGAAAGTCTCAACAAGACACTAGACAAATGATTTATGATATAATAGCAACTCAAGCCAACTAAAAGCATCCTTAGTATGTTCAAGACATAAAAAAATAATTTGGAAATTCTATGCAAGGGGTAAATTGTGAGCAATCCTTTACTAAAAATTCCAAATTAAACTAGTACATGTTAACATACTATTACTATACCTGATTAACTAGCTGGTTTTTGAATTTTTCTGGATGCAGCTTTCGCTCAGAGTGGAATGCGTAAGAAACCTGTGCATCCATTCCTGAAGACCGGAAAAATTAGTAAGGTGTTCAATCTTACAGACTATGATTTCATAACAGCAGTAGCAAGGAAAATTCAATTGTTCGTGTTTCTTAAAAAATGGAAACTGAAATACAACTATATATATACAAACACACGTATATATGAGCTTCAAATACGATGAAACATAATGGATCAGTTTCCGTTGTTGGAATTTAAGGTCCACTATGATATATATTCTAATTTTCTGTGTAATAAATAAGCAATAAGAATAATATGTTCAGCAATTCTTCTAAGAATGGCACAACAACCGACAAATAATTCCATTATAAGGTGCCATTTCAAAACCTACAAATCTCTTCAGGTCCTACGAGAAAAGCTTTGCAAGAAAGAATCATGGATCAATTAGCAATATTCATAATAATTGATGTCATTTCTTTACAGTAAATAGTATCTTGCACCATTGTATATGGTTTCATTAGTTCACAGAGGACATTGGATTAACAAAAGATTTAGTAAAGCTTTGCAAGAAAGAATCATGGATCAATTAGCAATATTCATAATTATCAATGTCATTCTTTACAGTAAATAGTATCTTGCACCATTGAATATAGTTTCATTAGTTCAGCTAGTGGTAGTCCTTATTTCATTACACACCTGAGCAGCCTAAGCGCGCTAAATGGCATAGCTCAAGATATATGCACAAAGGTTTATTCACAAGCTCGAAGTGGAACTGGAATTAATAAGATTTCACATGATCAAATGAAAGACAAGAGTACAAATAATGATCAATTTAAGCATAACTGTGTTAGTTTGTTAAGAAGTTTACAGACCGTTCACTTACCCATGCTGAAGTAGTTCCAAAAGCCTCCACGGAATGTGTCGTAACCTTCCTGAAACATTTACACGTTCAGAAGTTCCACATAGCACTTTTACTTTTAAAACAATAGAAGAAACAACATTGTTTGTTGTACTAGTTACCTAGATGGTTACCTACTACAGAAACATATAAGGATGACTGTACTTTACATGAGTTATAACAATATCCCAGTAATTTCCATAAATTTATCGCTGCCCCTAAATTTAGGTACTTTGCCTTCATATATTGTTAAAAATTCCAGAGACATGCTACTACAATCTAGTTTAGGTTGATAGCTGGACAACATCACAAAGCTGCTTGTTTCGACCAAACATTATACTGTTCATGTACTTCAGGAGGGGTCTGGAGTTAGGTAGAATATCACTGATAACACTAAGAAGATTTTTTTTTTCACTTCAAAATGAGATCGTCGTTTCCTGGTACCAAAGAAGCAACACGTTTGAAATCAACAGTTATCAGAAGTATCAAATCCAGGAACATAGGGAAAGCAGACAACAAAGATAAATCTAGAATAATATGTAGATTGACGTGCGTCAATTTTGGTATAGCCATAGGTGAAGTGAAAATCTCATCACCACAATCATAGAATGCTCAAGAGAGAAAAATATTAATGTAGAGGTTAGAAAAGCTTCCTACCACATTGAGATCATCTGTGGAAGAAACCCGATGAAATGCATGCAATGAATGTGGCAACTCTAGGGGAGCAATTGGATCACAAGAGCCTTGCCTTGGTGCTCTCATTCGCATAAGAATATGCCAACTGAAGATAATTCAATTTATTTTGTACAATCAGGAGAATAGAAAAATATTGTAAATTCTAGGCAACTAATGACTTCAGCACAGGTCACTATCAGTGCCCATTAGGTTGTGAGAAACATGTGATAGAAAAGTACTTGACCTTGATGACAGACTCATTATGTGAACAGAATAAAAATTGACTCAAAGGAGTAAAATAATTCTTAAAAAGTAATATCTTAAGCAAAACTAAAAAGGTCATTAGCAGGCAAGCAAGAGAAGTGCTTTATTCATCAGTAGGTTTTTCCAGAAAAAAATTTTTGAGATCCATAATTATCAGTGACTTGTACGGGCACGTCATGAATAAGTACTGTTATATATATATCATTAGATATGATATGATTTGTATATATCTAGTAGGATAGTTATCTTTGGTAGGGTGTTTGTTCCATCTCAATATGTTGAGATGGTTTATTTCGATTTCAGATATACATATCTCTTTTTCCCTTCTCTACTTTTCACAAGTACATTAGTGCATCATCTAGAAAAGATACAATAATGAGTTATCCATGAAGCACATGATTGAGCCGTAAAGCTTGGAAATAAGGATTATGGAACTGTTGGATTACTTCAAAGTAATTACTGTTCTAAAACAAGGTAGCAAGATTTTCTCTAAATGTTCATTGTGCAAGTATTTTACCTTAAAGATGCCTTGTTTCTTATATGTTTCCAATGGATATGTTCAGAAAGCCTGTGAATGTTTCTAGTGGCAATAGGAAAGACCAGCTTGTGTTGCATTTTTATATGGAATGTGATCTTGTTATAATAAGAAACAATTGTTTTCATTTGATCCAAGAAAATTCATAGTCACTCAACTTGAATGGAAATTACCTGTCTATCTTCATTTCTTTTGCTCTCCACACTTGATCCAAGAATGATAGCACAGAATTACGATTAGTTCCAGGATTTTTCTTACCCTGAAATTCAAAGGCTTAGATTCATTTGATGTACAAGAAACGTCAAGGCCCAAAAGATTGCATAGATATTTTCAACCAAGGGACTGAGATAGCTAATATGAGCTCCGCATACACTGATATAATATTAAAGAAGAAAAGCAAAGTCATTGCTGTGTATGAAGTCAGTACAAAGAGAAACAGATAAGGTACAATATATTAAAGTGGAAATCGGCGAAACAATGGCTTCTATATTTTGCTGCCATTTGTTGGTGCCAGAGTATCTTGACTAGGCTAGCAGTGTAGAATTTGTCCTTAAAAAGAGAACTGCAGCCCAGGGAGTTTATCATACAAGTCATCTGGAAGTTCCAATCTCATGATGCTCAGTTAAAGATTTCAGGCAACTTTATGATTTTGTTTAAAGGAGATCAATCATCAATACTTTAGATGCATGCATTTCTATTGCAATAGCCCTACTAAAAAATTCTCAGACAGCATATCGGAAGAATTATGTATAATAAACATATATTTAGTATGTCAAGTGCTGCCTTCACGAGTCATAAAACTTTTTCATACCCAACCAAACGCAAATGGCAGATTGTTTCCAGTTCCCAAAGGCACAGTAGCAATTGGTGGGGGCTGAGATAATTTTAGATCAGAAACCACCCCAAGAAGCCATCCAGCTGTACCATCTCCACCTGCAACCTATAAAGTCACAGGCTATCAGATGTTTCATATGCATCAGATCTAAGTAAGAACCATCAAAGGAAAGACACACTTCCAGATAGTCTTCTGTTTCACAACTCACAATTATTCTCAACTTCTTCTCAAGTTCAGGAGCAGTTCCGTCACCACTATTCTTGAGCTTTTCGAGATTGATAAAAAGCCTACGTAACACGCTATCAGGAGCTTCTTCTGTCAAATCAATTACCTGAAAATGTATGAGATCGTCTATGAAAAGGAATTTATCTATATTGAAGGAGACCAGCAGAAAACTAAGCTAAAGGTCCTACTACATTAATAGCAGTAAATTACAACCACACCACTTGATGTAGTGGCTCTTCTGGATTATTATGTATTTCAATTCAGAAATATATGAATGTGTTTTTGTGTGTGTGTACAAAATGTGCTCCGTTATTTTGAAAAGGCCATCCCCTGCACAGCCATGAACTATATGTGATGAAAACAATCTGAAGAAACATAGATGATCTCACCTGCTTCTCATTTAGTATGGATCGATACGTGATGAGGAGCTCTCCACCAAGCTGACCACCACTTCTAGAGTTGATAAATACCAAAACAGGACATTCAGGCTTGAACAACTCGGCCTTTGACTCTGGCTCAAGTATATATCTAGGGATATAAAACTTCTTGATAAATTCTTCAGAGTCAAGATCCAAATTCTCCATTCCTAACTGCAAGCCAACTGCAATACGAATCTCGTAGCTGGGGATCTGAGTCTAAGAAAGAATGGCTTGTCTAAAGAAGAAGAGAAAAAAAATTATAAGCCCATATTCTCTTACAATGTTGCCGCATAGAACCAAACCTTTTACTACTAGTCTGAATTGAAACCAAAGCAAGACACAACTGACTTTGAAAGCAAGATAAATATACCCCTATTGATCTACTATCAGCAATCTGTCAAACTACATTAACCATTAACAATATTCGCAGTATACAAAAATATAATGTCCTTAAAATGCACCAGCAAACTCAATAAAAATTCTTTGGCTTTATCTGGATTTCTTGTTGAATGGTTCCGACTAGGTGGTATGGAGATGGTGTTCTTGAGAAATGTATTAGGAAATATTATGTATGCTTGGCACTTTTAAAGAATGGTTTAAAATAGGAAGGAAAGAGTAAAATTGTTTTAGAATTTATTTCTGGAGGTACAAAAAGTACTACAGATGTCAAATGGTATTTGGATCCCGGGTTTTCAGTATGTAAAGTACATATTATATAAAGATAATTATCGTAGATAGATTTTTATATATAGGAGAATGAACAAGATGATACATATATATATATATATATTTATATTGGATAAGTAATAATTATGTAGTTTTTACTAATTAAAGAACAATGTAATTTTAATTAATCAAATAATTATTTTAGAAACTGACTAAACTCTACCTTAAACTAAGATAAATAATCAATATTCCATGGGGTCTGCATGCATGTTGTGAGGTCCCCTCGTAGTTTATATTTTGTACCATAGTATTGAATGTAATTTCCGGTTAACATGAAAGATAGTAGCTTTATGTGTCCATGTTATGACATATTAGGAACTTTGATACTTTTTATATTGTATGTAAGTGCACTAAAGATGTGACTTTTCCTTCATCAAAATGGGCAAGAGCTGATATTTTAATAAATTAAAAATTAAGGTAATGGCGACACTTCATACAAATTTAAAAATTAAACAATTCAATGAAAAAAAGACTTAGTAATACTTGAAGCTTATAAAAGTAAAAAGAGGAGAGAGAGAGAGACCAGAAGCCAACCTTTGTTGACTTTTCTTTTGTGGGGCTCATATACGAAAGAAAAAGATGATGGATGACAAGGTGAAAACGCGATTTTAGAAACTTGTTTTGGGGAGAGAGAACATTGGAATCAAACACAACTGAGTATGACAAAGTGATCCTAAAATAACACTTGTCTCTTAAAATTGGAGTGATAATCTTGTCTGAACCTCAAATTTCAGCAAGATCAAAGTGAAAAGAATCACAGGCGGATAAGGATCTCTTTCAAACAACCCATGAAACGGCTCACGCCTTAAAACCCTCTCCACCTCACAAGTACACATTCAGGCAGCATATATGGTTAATATAACAAACACAACTTCTCATTCTCGCATACACTAGATCAATCGCTCACTCATAACACATTCAGACAGCATGTACGTCTGCATTAACAAACAAAAATTCTCATTCTCACATGTATCAGATTAATCAATCTCAGTCATCACAGTAATTGCAACCTACCTTTTCGGATTATGCGGTTCAATTTCAATAACAGATGCCAACAGAAAAGGAGAATCCAGCTAAATATACAAGAAGAATAAAAAACCAAGAATTATTTCGGAACCTGGAAGAGATAAGAAAGGGATTGCTGGAGGGATCACAGGTGATTCTGCAGCGAAATTCGGATCTCGTAAAGGTATGGAATACGGAAGTGGGGCGAGCGAGCGAGAAAGAAATGAACGCGTGATTAAGAACGCACGTGAATGAAGGGCTTAATTATTTTTTTACTATAAAAAAAAAGAAAATTATAAAAATAATATTCTTTTTAAATGTATTAACACATTTATATCGAGTTGTGGACACATAATTTTTTTTAAAAAAAATAACGGTCGAGTAATGAACGTAATATTTAAAATAAAGACATCCACGACTCGACCTCATGGATTCTATCCACGATCGCTAGTTGTGGACGCTCACGGTTCGAGTTTTTTTAAATAATTTGAAATATGTAATAATTAATATTAGCATATAATTACAAATTTAAATAATAAATTTTAATAAATTATAATGTTAAAATTGTATTAATCTGGACAAGCCACAATAAATCATGAACAAAATGAGTCAATACAAATTATGGGTAAGGAAATAAGAAGATCTCGCCGTTAACGCCATAAACGCAATTGTGGAACGAACAAATATTTTTTAAATTTTAGTTAATACAATTTTAACATCATGATTTATTGTAATTTATTATTTAAATTTATAATTCTATGGTTTTTATTAATTAATTATTATGTATAATTATTTTAAAAAAATCGAGCCATGAATTACAACCACGACATGGGCATAATTTAAAAATAAAAAAATTGTGTGTCAAGTCCTGGATGTTGTCCACGACTCGATACTTTAATTATTAAAAAAAAATTAGTGGTTGTCCATGACTCAACACAATTATGTTAATACTTTTTAAAAAAATTATAATAAATAAATAATTAAGCCAACGACTGACAAAGAATTGACGACGAATGGAAGATTTTTAGTGCTATAGTTATAGTAGGTGATTTAAGCATAAGAGCATAGTACAGAGATGAAACGTGGGGAAAATTTTCATATATGGTGTAAAAGTGAATTGAATGATGGGGGCAAAATAATATTTTTGGTCCTACTGGATATGGTCCTTCTCACTTGCAGTCCCACGCTTTATGTGTTCAACACCTTTAGTCCCAAAACTTTATTTTTTTTAACAGAAATGGTTTTGTTCCGTTAACAACTAATGGAAATGGCATGTGATAAGTCACGTGCTGTTAGTCAACTGACAGCTAGCGAAAAAAATAGAGGCAAAATATCACTTTTGGTCCCACTGGATAGGGTCCTTCTCACTTGCAGTCCCACGCTTTACGTGTTCAACACCTTTAGTCCAGGTATCTCATCTTTTCTTATTAGGTATTGCAGCTGGATGAATAAATACAGAAACTAACTTATAACTAGATATGCAGATATGCCTTCTATGTTTATAGTCTTGGATAGTGCTACAAGATAGAATGTTGTATCAATTAGTTCTTATAATCTAGTCAGCATAGTTTAGCTGGTAAAGAATCAAGTTCATTTGTCTGTGCAACTGGCACAGTAGTTATATGCTTGGATTAAATAAAACCAGTTTCATCATATGACATACCTTTTACATCTCTGCTAGGTGTGAAGTTGGCATACAAGAAGTTGCAAAAGACTCGGCTCTGGGTAGATTGAAGGGAAGCGATAATGCGGTAAGGATATTTTTGTCTATTATGCACTTTCCTATTGTCAGGCCGTCGTGTTGCCACATTCTTGTATATGTCTACTCTTGATATAGTTTTCTTTTATTCTGAGCCACAAGTTAATATAAATTATACCATTCCAGTTAACTAAAATAATGAAAATTGGGATTGCAAAATGTTGTAGAACAACGATAAACGGAAAAGCTCTAAAAGATATTATTTCCAAGCACCAAGTCATTGGGATTGACTCCCAGATTTGACCTACCTCCAGGACTCTCTATCTCCTATTTCAGCAAAAAGTTCTGAAAATGGTTTTTCTCAAACACAACGTAGTAAGATTAAATGGAAGATTTCTTGCATGCGTAGCTCTTGTTTGAATGATGTATACTGTATTTGGTTATATTTGCGATAATAAAGTTCTATCGATGTAACTTGATTTTATTTTCTTTTCGTGAAAAAGGATTATACTGAATCCAGCCATAATGAATCCAGAAACACTACTTTTTTGTTATAATTATCTCTTGCTAAATTTATTACTATTAGTAGTCTAGAATTAATGATTATTTACTCTCCAATATCCTTACTAGTATGGAAACCATTCTGAATACATCGGTAACGAACTTTATTCCAGCTGGAGATATATACCCGCTGCTATATTGCACAACCACTGGTTATTCAAGGTGTTGGAGCAGGCAAAGACACAACAATTGCTGGTGTGCAATTTTAGTTTCCGTTTTTATTGCTTTCAGGATTTATGCTTACACATTTAAACACAACATAAACTATAATTACTTGTAAAAAAGGCATATCCAATAGTCCTTTTACACATAATTCACCATTACTAAAAGGTCATCTAGTAATATATAAGAACATATTTTTATACATAATTCACCATTACAATAGCATTCAATATTTGAAGTATTTTGAGATGTTTGTGACATTTTTTGGCCTATTGCTCTTAAGATTAAGTGATGAAAAAAAGATAAAAATGTTGTGTGGTGTTTGTGCTTTATTTACATATATAAATAGCCAAAAATATTTTTTTGGCGCCTTTTTTCCCTCCAAAAACTGAACACAAGCCTGGTCTTTGTTTTTTTCGCCAGCTGCCAATTAACTAACGGCACATGACAACTCACATGTTGTTTCCGTTAGTTGTTAACGGAACATGACTATTTCTGTTAAAAAAATAGAACTTTAGGACTAAAGGTATTGTACACGTAAAGCGTGGGACTGCAAGTGAGAAGGGCCCTATTTAGTGGGACCAAAAGTGATATTTTGGCAATGATGGGATAATTACACATTCTTTTTTATGTATGGTGTAAATACATGTTAGATCGAGTTTGAGCTATATATGATTCGAGCTCAAACTCGAATCATAAGAGTTTGTCGAGTTCAAGCCATAAATAATAAAATTGAACTCGACTCGTTTACACCCCTAAACTACACTAGAATAGGGCTTATAGTGACCACATAGAAACACTGACACCTTGTGCCAAGACAAAGAGCACATATTAAATCATCATCAAATTATTTTTTAATTAAATTTTTTTAATAAGGGAAGAATTTAAATTACAAGTATAGTATAAATTATATATATAGTAGATACACAAGAAATATAATATAACCAATAATTCATATATGCTTTTTAAAAGAAATTGACAAATATATATTCTTAACCAAAAGTTAAATATTTTTAGAAAAAAATGAATATATAATAATTTTATCACATTTTTTAAAAAAAATATTCGAAAAACCATTTAATTACTCATTTTTATCTAAAAGAATGAATAGTTAATAATTTAATTTTATTACAAAATTAATAAAATCTTTTTATGAAATATTTTTTTGTACTCATTTATTACTTAACTTTGAGTCTCTAAAATATAACAACATTCAAACTATTCAATTTACTAATTTTCTATTACTTCATTATAATTAAAAGATAGTTTTTCCAATTGAGAAAATTTTGTTTAAACTTAAAATTTAAAATTATTAGAAAAAGAAATTCTTTGAACTATATATAATACAAGGGCAAGATTGACCAAAAATTTAATCATAGCGGGTAAGTATTACATTTGTTAGTTTAAGGGATAAGTGTTTTTATCAAGCATATACAGTTCAGGGGCAAAGTGTATTTTTTACCCCAGATCAATCAAGAAATATTAATTAAAAATCTCAGATCATACGTTTAAAAGACAAAAAAAGAAACGTTAACGTCCCTAATCCATGTCGCGATATTAAAAGATTTGAGAACCACGGTGTTTCTCAAATTTTATTCTCTTTCTCCATACAAATAAATAAAAACTTAGGTGTGAAAAAATCAACATAGCAACCTAATAATTAGATCAAATCCCATACATGAAACCTACGGAATGAAACTTCTCTATAGTAAGTGCATCAATGCGTTCTATAATCTCATCACTAAGGTGGTTTTTGTGATCCCCAACGGCCCCTTTTCTGAAGAAAGAATTGTACGGCAATTGGAACCAAACTGGAGACTCCTCGGACTTGTTCACCTCATGTTCACTTAGTACTCGAAAGCTGCAACATTTCACAACCTCTTCAACTTCATGTTCTCCTTCAAAGGGACACCCCAAGAACTCAGCCAAGTTCTTGACATGTGATATGGGATCACTCATGAGCTCCTCATAAGTTATAAAAAACAGCTTCTTAGGCTTTTCCGAACTCAACTTCTTGTACCCCATGACATGATCATAATAAGGTCCACAAGGAACGAGCCCGTCACAAAATTTTTCAGCTGCCACTTCAAGCGGCCACGGCTCCTTTTCCGCCTTCTTCCACTTGTTCACGAAATACCATGTCGAGACCAGGGTGTCTTTGGGGTTCCTAGTCACGTATACAATGCGACAGTCGGATGAATCTAGGGTTTTAGCGAGGAGTTGGTAGGGAATGTGTGTGCTAAAAATCCGATGTCTAGAACAAGGATTTGTCGTTAGAGGTTCATCGGATGCAGTGTAAACTTGAACTTCTAAATTCGGAACCAATTCGTGTGGATTTTTCATCGCCAAACGATGTTTGGAGGTTCGATGAACAATGGCGAAAAGGAGGGACTTCAGCCATGTCGTGCCGGTTTTTGGGAAAGAAGCTAAGATTATATCACTTGGGAGAGGCCTAAAATGCTTAACAACCCTATCGATGGGTTCGACAAATTGAGGCAAAAGCCAAAAGCCATCAACATGGCGGAGGCAATCATCACCCCACCATTTTCCTTCAGAGAGGGAATTTAACTCCATCTCTGTAGAAAAATTCTCCATCAGATTACACTATACACTGGTTACTTAGAGAAAATTTTTGGAGGAATGTTAATGTGGTAGATGGCGTATGCTGGTAGAGTATGGAGTTCATTTTATAGAGGCAATTATCCATTTGGCTTTTAGTACACGTAACATAGGAAGAATTCTTACGCAGATCAAATTTCACCGAATCAAATCAATCACAAAATAAGTGTATTGAACTTATCATATAATTGATTCAAATTTGATGAAGTGGGATCTGAACTAGAATTTTGGGTAAGCTAGATAGAAATGTAAGCAAGGAATCTGTATATTATAAAGCTTCAAGAATTCAGTTTTGTGCATGTGATTTTACTATAGACCTTAGCTGTATGCACATGGCTGCATGAGTACGGAACTACAAAAACAAAGCACTATGATTGATGATACTAATGAAGATAAAAAGTAGAGTAGACTTTATGCTGTTACGTTAACTCCAATTGAATCTTTTCAAAATTCTTACAAGTTAGAAGGATTGTTTCAGCCACAAGTATAGGGGGTGTCTACGTACGATAATTAATTTTTTCTGTTAAATTTTGCTTTTATTAAGGTTTACACTCAGAATTAATTGTATAGCAGCAAAACTTTTGTAAGAAGCAATCATAGAGTAACTGTATAATAATTGGTATGTGATTATTCATTTTTTTTAAATTCTATATCAATAATCACGTGATAAATATATGGTACTTGTCATATAATTGATCTATATTTGATCCAATTGGAGCCGAAATAAAATTTTCCTTGTATTCCACCGTTCCTTCTCTCAAATATGAAATAATTTTACTCATAACAGTTGCTCTCCAGCGGAAGTATAGGGATATGGAAAATTTCATTTTACATAACCCCCTCCCCCCATTATTATGTCTTTGAAACAGTACAAAAAAAAAAAAAAAATACTTGTTTGGGATGGATTTTTGGAACAGATACGAATTAATTTGCAACGGGTAAATGGACAAATGCTCGTTCTTGCAGCAGTTCAGGAAAAAAATTATGACGAGAGAAATTTATCTGTCACAAATTTGATGCAGACTTGGGACGAGTTTAGAACATCATCCCAAATGTTGTTCGATTACAAATATTAGTTAAAGTTACAATGGCTATTCTGACGACATTCGAAATGGCTACTAGTTATCATTTTGCAACGCCTTTTGCGACGCACACCCGTCTCAAGCTAGTACAGATTTCTGCTGTGCTTTTCCCTCCTTTGACCGTAAGGACAAGGTGGTTCCAGATGGGTCGGGCACTGATACGAGCCTCACTCAATCTGGACTTGTTGCACACCTGCTAGGCCCAGTGAAGATGATACAAAATCTGGCCCAACATCAAATAGACCCAAACGCACCCTCAAGAAGGCTATTTTTAAGATTGTCATTATTATTATACATGCCGTAGCCCAAAGAATTAATGAACAGAATTAGTTTTTGTTTTTTCTTTTTTTATTAAGGGATTTGACGAGGGTAATACTGATCAAGTAAATTATAATAAGGTTAGTTGTCTTTCCACAGCTTGGTGTGGACATACTTTAGAGGAGTTCAACACTTGAATCCTCTAACGGATTCAAAGAAGGAGTTGGAGCCAATGTGAGTAGCCGATCAGAAGAATGGAAAATGTGTATTTCGTGGTTACTTTTTTTATTTGTTTTTACTTATCATTTGCCACCTAACACGGTGTTTATTTTATATGCATTTCTGCGTTTAATTTACACTGAAAGGCCGGGAATGATCAAAGGGTACACCACTGTGATCCGATTTTAATTCCACTAACATTTTAATTACCGATTTTGCACGCTCCCGCCGCGTTCCGGGCCGATCCGTTCCCTTTCGGTGCAAGTTTGAGGACCCTAGTATTTTAGTTGTTGGAAATAAAATATAAGGTTGCATTCGGCTGTAATATGTTATATTGCTTGAATTGTGTGAATTCTAGCTACCTTGCATGTTTTGTGGGTGATTTTCATCCTTATTTTTCAAGTTTTGTACACGAATGAGAGTGTGTAAGAAAAAAGATTGATTAGCTCGTGCGAAGCTAGGCCACGTAGTGGGTGTAAAAATTTCACTGCATCAAAAACCCCTATGACACAACCCATGATGATGGACTTTCTAAATAATGGTTACTAAAAAAAATAATTAAATTAGACTTAATTAGTTAATTTTGTTCGACACAAGTTAAAATTTAATTGAAGGTGAATCTAAAGAGTCACACACAAATCACTACGAAAATTGTAGAATTAATTTAGAATTAATGTATTGATAAAAATAAGATTTGTCTTATTGGATCTAATGTAAATTTTTTATGAGAATGATTGTATTTACGATAGGGGTGTTACATTTGGTGATAACTGTAGCGACCTGAACATCCATCTCACCAGCGACCTCCACCAGCACCATCTCACCAGCGACCTCCAGAACAACGACCTATTTATTTTTGTCATTTTCCTCTTGTTATGTTTTCCGATTATTGTTGTCAGTAGTTTGTTAGGTTGTTATTTACATAGGTAGTTTGTTAGAAGTAGTTATTTTCTCTCTCTTGTTTGGTGTATATATACCCATCAATGGAGTACATTATGGATGGATTTTTATGTGAATATTAATACATTTTTACTCCCAATAGTCCACTATGGCCGGACTATTTTGTGTTTATTAGATTATTCGACATGGTATCAGAGCCTTCATTTGAAGGTCTCTACATACACAATTTCTGGCGTTTGAGAGTCCTTTTGCGTTGTGTTTTTGAATGGTATCGGCGATGGCGGAGATGCGGGGTAACCCATTACCGGAGAAATTGCAACTTTGTGGTTCTGACCATCCTGGGATGGTTTTGGTTAGTGCACCCCTGACCGGCAACAACTACCTCAACTGGAGTTTCGGGATCAAGAGAGCTCTACGTGCCAAGATGAAGCTGGGATTTATCAATGGCACTTCCATCAAACCAAATATTGATGACTCGTTTTCTGAACAGTGGATTAGAGTGGACAGCATGGTGACCACATGGATCCTCAAGTCCATCTCCAAAGACATTGTGGAGGCTTTTATGTACACAAAATCCTTCAGGAGTTTATGGTTAGATCTTGAGCAGCGATACGGCGAATGTAATGGGCCACAGTTGTACCAACTACAGCGGCAGATATGCTCTATGACACAAGGTTCCTCCTCCCTATCTACATATTTCACCAACATGAAACACCTGTGGATGAAATGGGAGAGCTGAAGACGATGCCGCAATGCACTTGCAATGGGTGCACTTGTGGGGCTTGGGGGCCGTGGCTGAGACGGCAGCCTTCACTCAATCATGCAGTTCCTTATGGGACTTAATGAGGCGTTCGATGGGGTGAGACAACAATTGCTGGTCATGGATCTTGTACCCTCCATAAACAAAACATACTCCATGATACAAAGCATGGAAAAATAAAGACGTGTTCAGATGGAGCTCGCAAATAGTGGTGAGAACGCGACATTGAATGTTAAGGGAGGCCTGCGACCTGACAAGAGACGGTATATTCCGCCGGACAAGCAAATCCAGCACTGCTCGTACTGTGACAGAGCAAGACATAGCAGGGAGACCTGTTTTAAACTTCATGGAACGCCTGAATGGTACAAGGAGCTGGTGGATAAACGCAAAAGAGATACACGCGTAACGCGTGGGTTGGCAGCGGAAGTAGCAACCCGAAAGGAGACACTGTCGCGACCTGATGCTAAGGAGGAACTGCTTAAGCTTATGCGAACTAGCATGCAGTCTGGAAGGCCAGATGGGGGAGGTCGCACAGATAGGAGGAGGTCGCTTAGATGAATTCACAGGTACGGATATTGCCCTTATGAGTTCTGGAGCTAACTGTTTAAATTCCCTAATCATATGTGCGATAACTCTTGTCCCCTTGAAAATCTAACCCCTATCTCACATCCTACTCAAATACATCTTCCGGATGGTTCCACCAAGCAAGTTACCCATTCCGGGACCATCACCTTAGACAAAAACTTCACTCTCACCAATGTGTTGCTGGTGCCTTCTTTTAAATTTAACTTGCTTTCAGTTCCTAAGATCTGCTCTTCACTATTGTGGTTGTTTTTCACGCTTCTTGTTGTATATTTCAGGACCAGAGGACTAAGAAGACCATTGCTGTGGGAAACCGGGTCAGGAATCTTTACTTTATAGATGTTTCATCCTTTAGTCCTCTTGTGATTAATTCTTGTCATTCTGCTCAAATTTGTAATACATCGTTATAGCATAGAAGACTCGGTCATCCCTCATCCAATGTACTTAAACACATCCAATTTATTAAATTTGATGTTTCTTCTATCAATGATCAGTGTGATATTTTCCCTATGGCCAAGCAGCATCATTTGCCCTTTACTCTTAGTACCACTTACTCTGCTAGTATTTTTGAACTCTTACACACGGATCTCTGGGGACCTAGCTCCCTTAGGTAGCTAACCTGGTGTCATTACTTCCTTACTATTGTAGACGACTATAGTCGTGCGACCTGGACCTTCTTAATCAAATATAAGTCCCAGGTTCCTCAAACACTGACCCTAAATATGATCAAAGTTCACTTTCATGCCTCTGTGAAATATATTCGATCAGATAATGGATCAGAATTTGTTAACGAACAATGTAGCTCGCTATTTAACTCCCTTGGAATTATACACCAGACTTCATGTCCTTATACCCCTCAACAAAATGGGGTCGTAGACCGTAAACATAAGCATATTATAGAGACTGCTAGGGCTCTTCTATTCCAATCACATTTACCCACTCAGTTTTGGGGGAAAGCCATTCTCACAGCCACCTATCTCATCAACAGACTACCTACTTCTATCCTTGACTGAAAGTGCCCTTATGAAATCCTCTATCATAGACGACCCGACCTGACACGACTCCGCAGATTTGGTTGTCTGTGCTTCGTTACCAACACTTTGCCTCACAAGAAAAAATTTGATAAACGTGCCATGAAATGTATCTTTCTTGGCTACTCCCAAACCAAAAAGGCCTACAAAGTTTGCGATCTTAACTCTCATGACCTTTTTACCTGTAGGGATGTAGTATTTCATGAGCAAATCTTCCCTTATTCCAACTTTACCTCACCTTCTGATCCTATTGCCCTACCACTTCCTGTTGATGACCTCGATCCTCCTACTCCCTTGAGCGGCCTAGCGACCTCTCCTGCACCGACCGTGGTCACTCCCTCTACTCTTGATGCAATGCCAAGCTCTCCCACCTATGTTCCACTTCGTAGATCTTAGCAACTTCACTGTAGGCTTTCCTGGCTATTAAATTACAATTACAACTGCACCCTCACTTTCCTGTATCTCAACTTCGTACTCCGCTGCACATTCTAGATTTTGTTGTTCACTTATCTGCTTTACAGGAACCTTACAGTTATTTGCAGGCTTGTAAGGACAGGAATTGGGTGGAGGCTATGTCTAAGGAGCTGGAGGCACTGGCTGCAAACAGAACTTGGATCTTAACGACCTTGTCACCTGGAAAACGTACCATCGGCTCACGGTGGGTCTATAAGCTGAAGTTTCATCCTGATGGGACCATTTATCGCTATAAGGCTCATTTGGTGGTGAAGGGTTATACTGAGATTGAGGGGGTGGACTACTTTGCTTCATTCTCACCAGTCGCTAAGGTTACTACTGTACGAATCTTCCTCGCACTGGCAGCTTCCAATTCATGGCCCTTGGCACAACTGGATATCAACAATGCGTTCCTCCATGGTTTTCTGGAGGAGGATGTTTATTTGGATCCCCCTGAATGCCTCCTTGGCGTTCCTGCCAGACAAGTTTGTAAGCTATAAAGATCGCTTTACGAGTTCAAACAGGCCTCCAGACAGTGAAAATTCAGACCTTACCAACCAGTTGCTGGCTTTTGGTTTCAAACAGTCGAGCCATGAACATTCAAGCGAACCTCAAGCGAACTCACTGCCTTTTTTGTCTATGTTGATGACATCCTCCTCACTAGGTCGTCATTTTCTGCTCTGGATTCTGTTAAGGCCTATCTTGATCGCTTATTCACCATCAAAGACCTCGGACCGGCTAAGTACTTTCTTGGGCTCGAACTCGCTTGCTCTTTGCATGGCCTATAGTTCACCCAATGTAAATACTTGCAGGACATTCTGGCTGACACCTTAATACTTGATGTCAGACCTGTTTCTACCCTGCTATCGCCAGATCTCAAATTAGAGCAAGATGACGATTCCCTACTTGGTGATCAGATTGTTTTCGGCGGCTTGTAGGTCCCCTCCTATATCTCGATTTTACACGACCTGGCATCTCTTTTGCTGTCCAACAACTCAGTCAATTCCTCCAGGCACCTCACTCTTCTCACTGTGATGCAACCCTTCATGTTCTTCGTTATCTAACGGGTCCATCGGTCTTTTCTTTCCCTCCACTACCTTCCAGACTCTTAGTGCTTACTCTGATGCGTCCTGGGCCTCTTGCCCTGACTCTCGACGATCAGTTATCGGATTCTGTGTGTTTCTTGGGTCGTCGCTCATCTCTTGGAAGACCAAGAAATAAGCCACCGTCTCGTGTTCATCAGCTGAGGCCGAGTATCGCAGCATGGCCTCTTCTGTTTGCGAGCTCCTCTGAATCTCCTATGTGTTGCACGACCTCCATCTCTCCGTTTCGCTGCCCATCCCCTTCTGGTGCGACAACAATGCTGCCCACCCCCTTCACGAGCGCACCAAACACCTCGACATTGACTGTCACATTGTTAGATATCAGTTCAAACTCAATTTCATCTCTCCTTCTCACATTCGTGGATCCGATTAGGTCGCTCTTCTTTTCACAAAGTCCATCCCTGCTGCTGATTTCGGACGTTTACTTTGCAAGTTGGGCCTTGCTTCCTCGGCTCCATCTTGAGGGGGGGCTGTAGCGACCTGAACATCCATCTCACCAGCGACCTCCACCAGCACCATCTCACCAGCGACCTCCAGAACAACGACCTATTTATTTTTGTCGGTTTCTTCTTGTTATGTTTTTCGGCTATTGTTATAAGTAGTTTGTTAGGTTGTTATCCACATAGGCAGTTTGTTAGAAGTAATTATTTTCTCTCTCTTATTTGGTGTATATATACCTATCAATTGTGTACATTATGAATGAATTTTTATGTAAATATTAACACATTTTTTACTCCTAATAGTCCACTATGGCCGGACTATTTTGTATTTATCGAATTATTCAATAACAAAGAGTTGTTACGTTAGATGTGCTACAAAGTGATTATAACAAGAATAATTTTCAAAGTGATCAAAATAAGAAGAAAAATTTTAATTCTTTTAATTCGAAGAATTTTTTCCTTTTTCAAATTTCCACTGTTTTGTGGCCCCATGAGTAGGGATGACAACTACAGTTGGGAGTTGTATCAAATCCAGCCTAATGGGACATGTTCATATATAAATTATTGGGTATGGATCTACAATCGTCTACATTCATCTCGAATAATTTTTATAGATATATTTAGTCAAAATTCACTGTCACTAATATTTATTTGAATGTATTCAATCTATTTAAATTATTATTTTTTATTCAATCGTGGTGGGTGTAGTTTCGGAGTGGGGCAAGGTGAGTTTTCATTTTTCTTTTTTCTTTCTTTAAATAAATCGATTACAATCATTTTTATCGAATATATATATATATATGTATAACAAAAACAGCTAGAACAATCGTACCTTAATCGATAATATCAGATAAATTATATCTAAACAATATCTAAGATCAAATCAACATCTATTGTTATAATAAAACAAAATCCCATGTATCCATAAAGTTCAAATTCATAACTTTTAAGAGCATAAAACCTCACTAAATTAAAAATCCAATTATAGCGGTTCGAGATGAAGTGGTATGGCCTCAAATTTTACTAAAATTAACTAATGTGCATCGCGCGTTGGAATCCGACCACCACAGTCAATTATAAAGTCCGACCAAACCTACCAGAACTCACACATTCCATCCCCTGTCGGAGGAGTTGGAGTAACAATACTATGCAAACATATTAATTGTAGTCTACTGCGGCATTTTGGACAAAAAGCAAATTTTTCATTCATATTTTCTTGTCAAAAGAATCTATTGTATCAGAGACTTGGTAATGTAGGGCGAAGTAGATGTGACCCATTCTCAGAACCCTGTCGTTTCCAAATGAACCCACATTTTTCTTATTCTTTTCCTTTCGTTTCCTTTCTTACATTGACAACAATACACATTTAATACGTCAGCCACGTAAGAAAGCATTTGAATGGAATTTTATAATAGTTTTCCCGACACAAGAAATTCCAATTTGAACTCAATTTTGACAAATATTTACTAGACAGGGACGTATGTCTGAGTACTAAATTCATTTTTCAAACCACAATTATCAGAGTGAAATGAATGGGGAAAACTTTTACTGCACTTCTCGGAGTATGCAACGGATTTTGTAGACTAATTGCACCGGAATTTGAAGGCTTAACGTGACTGAATTGACATCCAACACTTGAAAAAAACCATACAGCAGCAAAGCAGTGTCGGGATTGTCACCAAGCAAAGTCATATGTACATATTGAACAGATTACATAGTAATTCTCATCTGTCAAAAGATGCGTAGTCAAGTCTAAGAACCTAAGTACACGGGTCTTCTTGATCTAGTGAATGTGCAGAATATTACCTGATAGTTGATGCAGCAATTGTACGACGACAATTTCAGATGACGAATGAAGTGCCCGGAAAATTTCAGTTGAGATTAGAATTTGGACGTGTTCTTTTCAATCGTCCATCAAATAAAGAAGAAATGCCAAAAAATTCAGTATTAGAAACTTCACAGATTCCTTAATGTTTCGGTGAAAACAGCTGCAAATGAATCCAGTTTCTTCTTGGTCCTGGACAGGCCAAACTCTAATCCACCCTCGAAGTTCCTGGATTTGCACAGGGACATGGATGTCTCCGCGTCGATGGAAGGGGATTCGAACTTTTTCGGCCTTCCCCAGCCATAATCCGCGTCGTAGAGATCGAATCTCGGCGACCCTGCAACCCCAAAAAGCCGCTTTCCGATTAGTTTCCGGAACTCCACCGGCCAATCCTCCGCCCCATCAAGAATTCCCTTCTCGTTATACACAGTCTTCTGTATAGCCAGTCCCAGGCTCTCCGCCGCAACCAAGAACCCTTCCTTTCCTCTCAACAACCCGTGCGTTGACTCCGCCTTGACAAACGCCAGGCAGTTGCCGAAATATGTCGCCGGCAGAGGCGGATTCAGCCGTCCGCGGCAGTCCGCGGCGAAGCCGAAGTATTCAGGCTCGTCGTCCGGCACAGCCCCGGCCTCTGCTTTGACGAGACAGACCCAGACCAGGGCACAGGTCACTGTGAACGCGGTGATGTGCATTTCGGGCCTTCTCCTCAGGAGAAAGGCTTTTAGCTTCTCGATATCGTCTTTCCTGATGACGAAAGTCGCCCGGACTTTGTTGAGAGGGAAGGAGAGACGGCGAGGCTCCACGGAGCTGGATCTCTTCAAGAGGTCCCAATATGAGGAATCCAGTCCATCAGGATCTGCGACCGCGGTTCTGTCATAAAAGGGCAGTGACTTCTCATCTATCAGCTTCGCGTCGCCGCCGAATCGGTTGACGGAGGCCCAGGCTTTGATGAAACGGACGATGGTGCTGGCATCGCCGATGGAGTGGTGGTTGGTGAAGCCCAAACAAACGCCGTGTCCAGGAAACAGCGTCACTTGCAGAGCTAAAACGCGTAATATGACGGCATCTGAAGAGTGCTTCGCCGGCGGGAGCTGAGGGACGCAGGCGTACAACTCGTCGGAGACTCTGGGGTGGTTTCCCGTTAGGTGCTTGAAGTCTTTATTGCACTCAGCGATGGTAAGCGTAACCGAGTCTCCTACGACAAATCGGGAGAAGGGTCTGCCAGATTTGATGGGGTGAACAATGTTTCCGGCCAGGGGGAGGAAATGATTGAGGGTTCGGAGGAGAGATTCCTTGAGTTTGGGAACGATGGTTTCCAAGAACTGGTGTTTCGAACAAGGGAAACCGTAAAAGAGGAGACGCTTAACAGGGTGGAAGTAGAGCCAAGTTATATCGAAGTGGAGAAGGGGAAGAGTTAGCTCCGCCACCGTGTCCGGCGACGGCGCGATTTCGCAGCGCTCGATGAGGGCGGCGGCCATTGGGTTTTCGCGGGTTTCAGCCATCAAGATGGGGGAATGACGCTACAACACCCGGAGAGCGGGGTAGGAGAGAAATCTTTTTGGACTTTGGGAAAGTCTTGGGCAGGAATTTTAAAAGGTGTGGACGGTCGAGGAAAGGACACGAAATGAAGAGAGGTAGAGAGGGCATGGACATGATTTTACGCCAAGGAAATTCAAAATCGACTTGAGGATTTGCCTAACTACAAATTTTATTGGGAATTATACTACTCCGTTTGGAATAGAATTTTATATTTTAAAATCTTTGCCCCTTTTTTTTTTATTTTAGTTCTTATACACGCTATTATGTATAATTTTTTATAATATACACATAATATCTATATATTAATTACGATTGAAAATATAAGCAAATAAAAGAACTAATCGGCTTTTTTAAAAAAATGGCATTTTTGATACGATAATTTAATACAATGAAGTTTGATATAATTACACATAGACTTTCTATTATTTGAGAAAATTACACCTAGTACCTGATGAGTAAGGAATTACTAAAAGACCAACATACCCTTCATTAAGAGTAAAAACGGGATTTGCACTATTAAGTCAATTTGTCTCAAGATAAGGCAAGAAGAGGGAAATCCGCACGCATGATTTACGGCCAAGATCGCGGATCCCCGCCTCCCAGCACGATCCAGGCGCTTAATTAACGATGACTCGTCCGATTAAAGACTCAAGGCCCATGATCATGACACGTGGCAGCTCATCATAGTAAGTTCTAGTTATATAAATACACGGAGCTCATATAAGTAGAAGGTAATTGATGATTCTATTAATTTAGTTATTGATTATCATATATCTCAACCCAAAAAAATTAACTTAAGTGTCGGAGTATTTTTGTCGGGGACGGACCCAACTAGCTTGACGTGTTTTCTGATCCTCAGGAATTATCTAAGATCGGGGAGAGACGAAGCGTGATCGTGATCGCAAATCAAGATCATCGAATTCAAGCCTGATCATTTGGCGCCGTCTGTGGGAACTCTTTTGAGGATAGTGGAATATGGAGGAACACTCTAGGGAAAACATGCCGGGTTTGGAGACAACGTTGGGAACAGGAGAACGAACTATACAATTGACGTGGGTAGAATTGCAACAAATGATGGAAGAAGCGGGTAGAAACGCTATCGTCGCATACGAACGAAGAACAACGACTCCTATTGAAAGAGAAACTGCTAAAAAGAGACTGTTCAAGGAAAAAGACCCTGAAAAAATATCTGAAGGAACAAGTAGAAAAGAAATCGAGAAAGAATACCATACACCCTCTGAGGTTGGATCGAGCAGTTGTGATAGAAGCCATCAGAGGGGACCTGCTATCTCACGAGCCGAGGTAGACAACATGGGGAAACAAATCGCTATGCTGGGAAAGCAGATTGATGAACTCAAAAGGCGGGGAGACATAGTATCTCATAACCGAAATTCTCCTTTCTGCAACAAAATTTTGACAGAAGTAGTAAATCTGAGCTTCAGAATGCCTGACCTTCCTAAATACGATGGAACCAAAGATCCGCAGAAATATGTGGCAGCATTTGATCTGGTAATGAATTTATACGGGCAATTTGGCCCTATTAATGCTAAATTTTTCATCACTACTTTGACAGGAAAAGCTCAAAAATGGTTCACTAGTCTACCCTCTTACTAGCATAGAATCACACGAACAGCTAGTACAGAAATTCACTTTCCACTTTGCAAGTAAGAGAAAGCAGAAGCGATCCACTACTCATGTTTTTACCATAAGACAAAAGAAAAACGAAACTTGAAAAAGTTTCATGGGGCGATTTAATAATGAAACACTGGAGGTACAGGATCTGCAGATAGATATGATGATTAGTATTCTTATCCATGGACTAAAGAAAGGAGTGTTTGCATCCGCACTAGCAAGAGACCCACCTGCAGACGTGGAACAACTTATGGCCTTAGCACAAAAATATATAGACGAGGAAGAGATGAACGCCATGAAGGATGAGGAATGGAGAGTCACTGCAGATAGTAGGAGAGGTCGAGATCGCAACGAAAGGGAGGGAGATCGCAGATCAAAGCAGAAAAAGTAAGGGAGCCTCCTTACCAACCGAAATACCACATGTAGACTCCCTTAAATATGACACGAGCAAAGGCCTTACTGATGGTGGAGAAAGATGATGTGCTGAAATGGCCATGGCATACAAGGTTTACCCCGGCAAAAAAGTATTCGAACAAATATTGTCGATTTCACAAGGAGAGAGGCCACGACACTAAAGAATGTTATCAATTGAAGAACGAGATCGAACGACTCGTGCGACAAGAATATTTCAAAGCCTGGAGGAAAGGAAGGACATCCGCCAAAGCAGATCGAGAAGCAGAGAAGGCAAACAAAAATGGCACGAGGAAAGGAAGGACCAAGGAGTAAGGAAAAATGCGCCTGTGAAAGGCATCATACACACAATAACAGGAGGATCAGCTGGCTATTCCAAGAGATCGAGAAAAAGATTCGAAAGAGAGAACAGATCAAATAAATAGAGTTGGGACTACTATTACCTTACTTTTTAAGAAAGGACAAAAAAACCCTTTATTTAGAGTGAAAATATCGTAAAAATTAAGGGGATTCGCGTGCATATGCCTGGGTCGGGTTCTCAAATTCTGACCCGCTCTAGGATCCGAAACTCGCTCCCATATAAGCAGCATGCTCTCCCACCGCACAATTATGGACAGGGGACGCCAGGTGGCCCAGTCCATACCATACATGTAGGCCCTATAAATAGCTCAAATCTGAAGTATTTATGGTAACACACATTTATTGCTTTCCACCTCATTTATATCTCTTTTCGCATATTTTTACAACAAACTGAAACTAACTTGAGCGTCGGAGGATTTTAGTCGGAAACAAACCCGACTAGCCTAACGTACTTGTTTCTTCCTTATGGCTCATTACGGCATCTTGGGCAAAAATATAGCAAGCTCAGATCTACTCGAGAAGGTCGCATATTTCGATTCGAAAAAATATTATAATCCTTTAACTTTCTAAAATAGCATTTTGGTCATCTATCTTTTTAATTTTTGCGATTTTAGATAATTTTTTAACCAAAGTTTACCTTTCTCACCTGTGAAGGCGAACTTCAACATAAAGAAGGACCGAAACCCTGACAATTAAAAAATTCAGGATCAAAATACAAACTTAGAAAATAAAAAGACAAAAAAATCAAATAAACCAAGTTAAAAGGACAAAAACTTGCATTTTAACCCAAATCCATGTGTTGCAAGATTATGAGCAAAGTA